>NC_047111.1:94583932-94830956 GCF_902500255.1 Thalassophryne amazonica
TTCCCGGTTCAAATCCCACCCCTGCCACATTTCTCCACGTAATGTGGAGTTGCATCAGGAAGGGCATCCGGCATAAAACCTGTGCCAATTCAACATGCAGATCCACCTTGAATCTGCTGTGGTGACCCCGAGTGCAAACAAGGGAGCAGCCGAAGGGACTTATTTGATTTTCTCATGCATTTGTTGCTGAACTGGAGAGTCTCTGCAGGTCATTGCTCCTCCAAGACTCAATTTTATTCCTGTCCCAACCTTTTTCTGATTTGGGTTTGTATTTACAGTGCATCCAGAAAGTATTCACAGTGCTTCACTTTTCCCAAATTTGTTATGTTACAGCCTTATTCCAAAATGGAGTAAATTCATTTTTTCGCTCAAAATTTTGCTCACAACACCCCATAATGACAACATGAAAAAAGTTTATTTGAATTTTTTGCAAATTTATTAATAATAATAATAATAATAATAATAATAATAATAAAAACTAAGAAATCACAGGTACATAAGTATTGACACCATTTGATCAATACCTTTGGCAACAATTACAGCCTCAAGTCTTCTTGAATATGATGCCACCAGCTTGGCACACCTATCTTTTAGACATTTTGACTATTCCTTTTTGCAGTACCACTCAAGCTCCATCAGGCTAGACTGAGAACATCAGTGCACAGCCATTTTCAGATCTTTCCAAAGCTATTCAATCGGATTCATGTCTAGGCTCTGGCTGGAACACTCAAGGACATTTAGTGTTGTCCTGAAGTCACTCTTTCAATATCTTGACTGTGTGCTTAGGATCATTGTCATGCTGAAAGATGAACCGTCACCCCAGTCTGAGGTCAAGAGCGCTCTGGAGCAGGTTTGCATTCATCTGTCCCTCAATCCTGACTTGTCTCCCAGTTCCGGCAAGTAAAAACATAGGTGATGATGAGCGGTGCCTAATTTCCTGCAAACATGATGCTTGGAAGTCATGCCAAAGAGTTCAATCATTGTCTCATGTTTCATCATCTCATTGTTTCTCATGGTCTGCGAGTCCTTCGGGTGTCTTTTGGCAAACTTGAGATGGGCTGCCATGTGCCATTTACTAATGAGTGGCTTCCGTCTGGTCACTCTACCATACAGGCCTGATTGGTGGATTGCTGCAGAGAAGGTTGTCCTTCTGGAAGGTTCTTCTCTCCCCATAGAGGAATGCTGGATCTCTGACAGAGTGACTATTGGGTTCTTGGTCACCTCCATGACAAAGGCCTTTCTCTACCTTTCTCTAGCTCAACTTCAACAGGCGGTCAGGAAGAGCCCTGGTGGATCTGAACTTCTTCCATTCACGGATGATGGAGGCCACTGTGCTCATTGGGACCTTCAAAGCAGCAGAAATGTTTCTGTACCCTTCCAAAGATTTATGCCTACAGGCAATCCCATCTCAGAGGTCTGCAGACAATTCCTTTGACTTCATGCTTGGTTTGTGCTCTGACATACACTGTCAACTGTGGGACCTTATATGCAGACAGGTGTGTGTTTTTCTAAATCATGTCCAATCAACTGAATTTACCCCAGGTGGACTCCAATTAAGGTGGAGAAACATGTCAAGGATGATCAGTGGAAACAGGATGCATCTAAGATCAATTGTGAGCTTCATGGCAAAGGCTGTGAATAGTTATGTACAAGTGATATTTTTTTAGTTCTTTCATTAAAAAAAAGAAAAAAATCTAAAACAAAACAAAAAACTTTTTCACATTGTCATTATGGGGTATTGTGTGTAGAAAAAAAATATTTTTTTTAAATTGTCCGACTTGGTTTTTTAATCGTGTTTTTTTGCTTCCTGGTTTGTGTGTGTATATATATATATATATATATATATATATATATATATATATATAGGGAGAGAGATTAGTTTAACAGTGGGGCATGTCTGGGCTTGTTCAGACATGCTCATGTAAAGTCGGCCTTCTTTTTACATGCACTTTATGAAACCTTGTTGCTAATTTCATGGTCCTTGTGGCAATGATTAAAATCTACTGTGCTTCATTTTATCTGTCTCACATTTTTTGTCGATTGCTGTACTTTGAAAAAACCTCAACTGAACTGTCAACAGAAATAAAGGCAAAGCTTTTTATTTGACATCCAGAAGTGATCTGACAGACAAACATTAGTGCAGAAATAACAAATCTCAAGGTCAGGCGGATGTTGGGGGGCACTTTGACGTATGGGTGAAATTTTAAACTTGTTTTTCCATTTAACACTGTGCTTTAATTGCTTA
This sequence comes from Thalassophryne amazonica, assembly GCF_902500255.1. Taxonomy (NCBI): domain Eukaryota; kingdom Metazoa; phylum Chordata; class Actinopteri; order Batrachoidiformes; family Batrachoididae; genus Thalassophryne; species Thalassophryne amazonica. The sequence goes on from NC_047111.1 coordinate 94,586,178, forward strand.
AATGTAGCAGTTGCTAATAGCTAACCAACAGACAAGTGATTGACATCTGATTACATGCTGCCTTGCAATAAGAGCCGTCCTTCAGTGAAAAAAATACCTCAGTGTGATTCCTAAAGAGCTGCAAGGTGAAAAACCGTTACAGTGCGCTATACTTTGCAGGTGTTCACTGATCTCTGCCTGAGGCTTTTACAGAATTACAGTCTTGAAAGTGCATTGATGGCTTTACACATCTTGTTTCATTGTGTTTGTGTTGCATCACTTTCTTATTTAACACAAATCCAATGGCCTAAAGCATGTGAAATGCTCATATTAAACATCATAACCTCCCGTTCATATACCATGACTGGACCAGTTCACATGTCTGTTATGTTGATTAGTTTGCAATGGAGTGATTTTATTGCACTGTCTCCAAAAATCACTGGTGTGGCCAAAAGGGATTTGCTTCTGCATGAGTCACACACGGTATCATCATGGGACAGGGTTTAATGACACACAGAGGAATTATGTAGCTCGCCTTTGCACTTGTTGTTTTGCAAATCACTGATTAATGCAACAATTAAAATTCAAGCCAAACACTGCATTTGTGAGTGCAATTACTGTGCTTTTGCAAATAATTTGAAAAATTGCAAATTAAGTTAAATTATTTTCATCAGTTTGCATCATCAACTGGATGCTGAGCCCAACTTGCAACTTTTTTGACAACAAAGAAGAAAATAATGAATGAGTTTTATAACAACCTGTGTGAGGGTTCATTTCCCCTTCAGTCACAACAAAACACTAAGGTCTCGTGGGCATCTTCCTTAATAGCCAAGTTGCTCCCAGGTTGCACTGGAGCACACCATGGTTGGTGTGTGTGTGTGTGTGTGTGTGTGGGTGTGGGTGTGGGTGTGAAAGGGCCTTTACAGATACTCCGCCATAGGAGAATATCTTAGTAGCTAGCATTGTTGCATCATGAGAAAACATCCATGAGTCTCGTTTAATTTCCATCTTTCTTGTCAAACAGTTTATCATCATGGATTATCCCCAAATGTTCATGCTGCTTTATGCATTTAAAGACTTGTGGCTTAATGACTCTTGGTCCAACATGTGACCTGACATGGGTGTATGTTAACCCTCTGTGGCCGACGCCATCATATACGCTGGCTAAGACCAAGCTTTGCTAAATTATAAATAACTTTTTAATGATATACGATAGAAACATACTTTTTTTTTTGCTGAAAAGTTAACTCCGCAGACTTTTGAGCCAGCCATCGGCCATCTTTGTACTCCTCATAGAAGCTGTGTGATGACGTGCGCAATGTGAGTGTTCAATCAGAATTGGTTCACCATCACATGGTTTTCCAAAATCCAGTCGTAGGGCAGATTCACTTCACGTGAAAAGCCAAAGATTGTTTTCAGGAGTGATATGTTACTAGTTGGCCCGTTTGAATAGCCCCCTGGCTGCTCCAATGAGTACATACTATTGGGCTCCAAATGCGCCCTGCGCCATTACGCACAGCGATCAGTGAAAGCAGACGGAGCAGATGGAGAGCCTCTGATGACAATCTGACATGCTCAAACAAAGAGTGTGTAACTATCAGGATTGCTCCACTAGTTTGCATGTGAATGTTACTGGATGACTCTGTTGCTTTTACCATGAAGACAAAAAAACGCATAGACCATTTTGTATATAGTGTTCAAAATGTGCATTTGTGTTTATTGTTTGAACCTTTTTGTTGTACAGTCTTTCACACAAGACTTCAAATTACCTTTATAAAGTGTCAAAACAGTTGTTTATTATAGTTTGCTGTGTGTTTTGAAAAAATGTGTGTGGAAAATTATTTCCACTTTACTTTTACCTTGCTTATTTTTGAGTGTAAACCTCTATTGCACTTATAAAACACAACAAAAGCATATATAGTATGAAAACATAGGATGTCCTGAAAAAAAGAGACATAAAACTTGATTATGGGATGCAGGGAGAGCTGTTAACAGCAATAATAAAACATTTATGCCAGGCGAGTGAACTGTCTAAAAAATGCCCTCGGACTCCAGAGGGCTAAGAGAGTCACTGAATTGAGTTAGGTCTACTTTCCTTTTAGTGATGGAAAAAAATGTTTATTTATGCTTTATTTATGCATACTTTTTTCATATTAAAATACCCAACTCATAACTGCATTTCACTGAAAGAATCACAAGCCGATGCGCAATTATCATTCTGCTTAAATTCCACATAAATATCCAAAGTGCTTCGACGCTCATCAAAATACACACAAACACAGCCCAGACATTGCATTTATCTGTCATTGTGGCTGCTCAGTTTGTTTGAGAGGCACTGGGCGGATTTAATAGATGATTGTCTGGCTGAGTGGCTGTACATCTAATTCACTTTGCACAATCAAACGGGGGGGGGGGGGGGGGGGGGGGGGGGGGGTTCATCTTCTGCTTGAGGTTTGTACAAATAAATACCTTTGCATCCGCTGCCCTTCTACCCACACCTCCCATCAGCACATTGTTGTTGATGTCGTTGTGTGTCTTGTTAATAGTTAGAGGGAGTTCTTCCAAATCCATCAACAGCCACTCACTCTGATGATTAGTGCCAGTCTGCTGGTGGCCTAGGGGTCACGCCGTTGTTTGTTGTCTCTGAAGTGACACCCAGCTGGAGTGTAAGTAAATGGGCCGAAGAAGTAAAAATCTGGCTCAGTGATTGTCCACAGTGGTGTTGGGTGATTGTTGATTCTTCAAACTACAAATGCTGTTCTGTTGAAAAAGACTGAAAATTGTTTTTTCAATGTTTTATGTTTTCTATGTGTTCTGAAACATTTCCACGTAAGGGTATATGACATCTGCGGATTGGCTCAGAATTTTACTAGTAGAGTTTTTACTATAACTAGGAGATACGAGGTTTATTAGAAAACTAACCGGCAGTTTTATAAAAAAAAAAAAACTATATGGATTTGAATCACGTGCGATTACACCAGACATGCTTGAACCCTTGTGCGCATGCGTGAGTTTTTTCACGCGTGTCGGTGACGTCATCCGCCTCTGGGCAGGCTTTGCGTGAGCACTGGTCCAGCCCTCTCGGCTGAAATCCTTTGTCTGAGATGCTGCTGGAGACGGCGCGCGTTGCTTTATCAAAATTTTTTCAGGACCTGTGAAGGATATCGGAGTGGACACTATTTGAGAAATTCAGCTGGTTCTCTGTGAAAAGTTTAACGGCTGATGAGAGATTGTGGAGTTTATTTCGCTTTAAGGACAACTCACAAAGCGGATCGGCGCGGCGCGGTCGGAGGTGGCGTCTGTCTGGCTGTTTCGAGCTGAAAACATCCTAATTTAAGGCTCTGTTCACCCAGGTCGTCGTCACAGAACAGAGAAGTTTCAGAAGAAGTCGGCATAAGGAGTTTATGCGGACATTCCACTGTTAAAGGAGATTTTGTAATGAAAGAGCGTGCGGGCAAATTCGCCGAGTCGGTTCCATGACGACGACGCAAATCCGTCTGCACCGCGACAGGAAAAACACCTCCGTGTTGAAAACTATTTGTAAAATTCAGGCGGCTTTTGATGGCTTTCAACAAGTGAGTATCTGAGAAATTGTTTAACAGCTGGGCATGTTCCAACTTGCCCGTTAAGGTTTCCAATGGAGGTGTTTTTCCTGTCGCGACCCCCCGCGGTCGGGTCCGGCCCGACATGCGAATCTGCCCGCAAGTTCTTTCATTACAAAATCTCCTTTAACAGTGGAATGTCTGGATAAACTCCTCATGCCAACCTCTTCTGAAACTTCTCTGTTCTCTGACGACGACCTGGGTGAACAGAGCCTGAAATGTGGAAGTTTTCAGCTTGAAACAGCGAGACGCCGCCGCCTTGGAGCGCAGATCGCCGTCAGGCGCCGTGGGCCGTCCTTAAAGCGACACTTACAGACCAAAATCTCTCATCAGCCGTTAGAATTTTTACTGAAAACCAGCTGAATTTATCGAATGGTGTCCACTCAGTTGTGCCTTACAGTTTTGAAAAAATTTTGATCAAACAAAGCAGCAGTCTCTGAGCCATTCCTAAACAATGAAAAAATCGACAAGAGGGTGGGCGACTCCTCACTCAAAGACTGCCCACAGGCGAATGACGTAACCGACAGGCGTGAAAAAACTCTTGCATGCCCACGAGGGTTCAAGCATGTCTGATGTAATCACACGTGATTCAAATCCATATGGTTTTTGAAAAAATAATGTCGGATACTTTTCTAATAGACCTCGTATAATAGGGCAGCGCAGTCTAGTTGAACCCCTGCATGATATCGCGGGGTCTCAGAGCTCTCAACTTGACATATGCTCAAGACTTTGTTTCAGCCAAATCTCATCTTGCAGGTCACAGCAGTGAAATGTTTCAGAATTTCATGCACTAGCATGAGAGTGTGATGAGAGTGTTGAGTCTCACGCCGAATGCATGAGACCTGACAGGACTGCTTTTAAGCGTGAGTCTCACTCCAAATGAGTGAGACTTGAGAGCTCTGGGATCTGGCCACATATAGGGACAGCCGGTACGAACACAGCGGAGTGGGGGAGTTTCAGCACAAACCATTCAGCCCGGCTCGGTAAACTTAAAAGCATACTTGCTGTCACCTAGTGGACTTGCCAGTTTAAGACGTGCCGGTTTAAAATAGTTTCCGCTGAAACCCCATCCTCCGAAAGGTTTGTGCTGACACTTTCACACTCTTCCCAGGGATTAGTCTCTTCCCACAAACAGATATCAATTCTAATGGGAAAATGGCGTCGTGAAAAGTGCAGTTTTTTTGGTTTTCAGTGGACAAGGGGAGATGAGGCAAATGGGAGAGTTCGTATTAGTAAGTGTTAGCCTGCACAGCTAACCAGAGTAGCTCTGTTCTCTCACCTGCACAACTGCCTCGACACATTTAAGCTCCAGCTCATAAACAAACCACAACACATGTCCACTTTCCATTGAATTGTTACTTTTTCTTTGCATTTCCACTTTGTTTGCATGTAATTTGCCCAAAAACTCAGAGAAAGTGTCATATTTCTGTCCCCGTAAGTAGACAAATAACATCATATGCATCACATTTTACCCCTTTAGCGCCCGCCCTCAAACGAGACTGTGCATGCTGCCCAGTTACATTCCTCCTGTCCATGCTTCTGTTCAAAGGTTCCCTGTGACTCTAAGAGCAGAGTTTAAGATTTTGCTGCTGACATATAAAGCTGTCAATGGTCATGCACCCAACTACCTTGCTTTACTTATAAAGCCTTATGTGCCTTCTAGTGCCCTGCTGTCACAACATTTGAGTTTGCTTTGTGTTCCAAGGGTTATGAAGATGTCGGCAGGCACCAGATCCTCTTCCGACCATGATCCTACTTTGTGGAAAATCTTGACAATTGATAGTTAAACATCCACTTTGGTTGGAACTTAAAACTAAGTTTTCTACTTTTTATCATTTGATTTATAGTTTTGCCATAGTATAATTGCATCTGGTGCCTGTATGTCTTATTTACACTTGATATTATTGTAACTGTTCTTGTTTTGTAGTCAGAATTTGGTGTTTTATTACACTGCATAAATTAGAAATTATATATATATATATATATATATATATATATATATATATAATGAATATGCTGTAAACCTGCCAGAATCAAAACCAGCCATGTATGAAGCAAAGCAAGGCCTTATAATAATATACAGACATTGCCTACGCCCCACTCCCACCCCCACACACCTTGAAATGGCTGATGTTATCTTTGTGTCAAATATGCAGTAAAGAACACTGTTCAGGAAATAGAATTTCAACAAGGGTGAAAATAGCCAAGATTTTTCCGAGTGAAGGTCTGTCAGCTGACACACAATACAATTACTGGCCCGGTGCTGCCGTCTACCTACAGCTTTCTTTCTCATGTCTGCCATCCAGCTGGGTTATGTGTCATGTAGCTGGAAAAATCTGTTTTAATGAACACTGTAATTATGCTTGAGTGAGTGGGCATATGCGTTAAACAAAAGAACAACTGTCAGATAAAACCTTAAAAAGCAAAACTTTAAAATGCCAGCATGTAGAAGCACATTGGGATCAAATGAATACAAGTCAAGTGATAAGGCACTCATGGTGAGATAAATTAAATAGATTATGGTACAGGAATCCAGATTTTGGAAGAACATTTTGTTGCTTCATTTCAGGTGTTCTTTGATTGTTTTAACCAGACATACATCGGCAGTTCCTAAAAGCCTACAATCCACCTTTGAAAGCAGAAAAATGTGACATTTTTATTTACCATTTCAAGTAAGGCAGGTCAGGTGTGGGTGTAAGTGGTGGTGCTGTACACAGCAGCATTGATCAAGCTACCATCCACAGCAAATCGGAAAACAAACCCATTTTTGATCACAGAATCCCTCATTCTTGGTTCTGTACTCGTGCCCCATTAATTTAGTGACTACTGCACTGCAGACTCATGTGAGCCAGAATAACAATAAAGTTTAGCATTATATTAAACACTTGATTCTGAGATTAACACTAAGGTTAGCCTTATATGTGTCATGTGATTCCAGGACAAACAAGAAGGTTGGACTTATGTTAGTCACATAATTCAATGATAACCAGAAAGGTTAGCCTTATGGTAGTCATATGATATAATGATAACCCAAAGGTTTAGCTTTATGTTAGTCACATGTTTCAGTGATAACCAGAAAGGTTAGACTTATGTTTCTCAAATAATTCAATGATAACCAGAAAGGTTAGCCTTATGTTAGTCACATAATACAATGATAACCAGAAAGGTTAGCCTCATGTACGTCACATAATACAATGATAACCAGAAAGGTTAGCCTTATGTTAGTCATATGTTTCAGTGATAACCAGAAAGGTTAGCCTTATGTTAGTCATATGTTTCAGTGATAACCAGAAAGGTTAGTCAAATAATTCAATGATAGCCAGAAAGGTTAGCCTTATGTTAGTCACATAATACAACCATAACCAGAAAGGTTAGCCTTATGTTAGTCATATGATATAATGATAACCCAAAGGTTTAGCTTTATGTTAGTCACATGTTTCAGTGATAACCAGAAAGGTTAGACTTATGTTTCTCAAATAATTCAATGATAACCAGAAAGGTTAGCCTTATGTTAGTCACATAATACAATGATAACCAGAAAGGTTAGCCTCATGTACGTCACATAATACAATGATAACCAGAAAGGTTAGCCTTATGTTAGTCATATGTTTCAGTGATAACCAGAAAGGTTAGTCAAATAATTCAATGATAGCCAGAAAGGTTAGCCTTATGTTAGTCACATAATACAACCATAACCAGAAAGGTTAGCCTTATGTTAGTCACATAATACAATGATAACCAGAAAGGTTAGCCTCATGGTACGTCACATAATACAATGATAACCAGAAAGGTTAGCCTTATGTTAGTCATATGTTTCAGTGATAACCAGAAAGGTTAGTCAAATAATTCAATGATAGCCAGAAAGGTTAGCCTTATGTTAGTCACATAATACAACCATAACCAGAAAGGTTAGCCTTATATTAGTCACATAATTCAATGATAACCAGGAAGGTTAGCCTTATGTCAGTCACATAATTCAATGATAACCAGAAAGGTTAGCCTTATGGTAGTCATATGATATAATGATAACCCGAAAGGTTAGCCTAATGTTAGTCACATAATTCAATGATAACCAGAAAGGTTAGCCTTATGGTAGTCATATGATATAATGATAACCCAAAGGTTTAGCTTTATGTTAGTCACATGTTTCAGTGATAACCAGAAAGGTTAGATTTATGTTTCTCAAATAATTCAATGATAACCAGAAAGGTTAGCCTTATGTTAGTCACATAATACAATGATAACCAGAAAGGTTAGCCTTATGTTAGTCACCATAATACAATGATAACCAGAAAGGTTAGCCTTATGTTAGTCATATGTTTCAGTGATAACCAGAAAGGTTAAATAATTCAATGATAACCAGAAAGGTTAGCCTTATGTTAGTCACATAATACAATGATAACCAGAAAGGTTAGCCTTATGTTAGTCACCATAATACAATGATAACCAGAAAGGTTAGCCTTATGTTAGTCATATGATATAATGATAACCCGAAAGGTTAGCCTTATGTTCGTCACATGTTTCAGTGATAACCAGCAAGGCTAGTCAAATAATTCAATGATAACCAGAAAGGTTAGCCTTATGTTAGTCACATAATTCAATGATAACCAGGAAGGGTAGCCTTATGTTAGTCACATAATTCAATCATAAGCAGAAAGGTTAGCCTTATGTTAGTCACATAATACAATAACCAGAAAGGTTAGCCTTATATTAGTCACGTGATATAATGATCACCCTAACGTTTAGCATTATGTTTGTCACATAATTCAATGATAACCAGAAAGGTTAGCCTCCTGTTAGTCACATAATACAATGATAACCAGAAAGGTTAGCCTTTGATAACCAGAAAGGTTAGCCTTATGTTATTCACATAATACAATGATAACCAGAAAGGTTAGCCTTATGTTAGTCATATGATATAATGATAACCCAAAGGTTTAGCTTTATGTTAGTCACATGTTTCAGTGATAACCAGAAAGGTTAGACTTATGTTTCTCAAATAATTCAATGATAACCAGAAAGGTTAGCCTTATGTTAGTCACATAATACAATGATAACCAGAAAGGTTAGCCTCATGTACGTCACATAATACAGTGATAACCAGAAAGGTTAGCCTTATGTTAGTTATATGTTTCAGTGATAACCAGAAAGGTTAGTCACATAATACAATGATAACCAGAAAGGTTAGCCTTATGTTAGTTATATGTTTCAGTGATAACCAGAAAGGTTAGTCAAATAATTCAATGATAGCCAGAAAGGTTAGCCTTATGTTAGTCACATAATACAACCATAACCAGAAAGGTAAGCCTTATATTAGTCACATAATTCAATGATAACCAGGAAGGTTAGCCTTATGTCAGTCACATAATTCAATGATAACCAGAAAGGTTAGCCTTATGGTAGTCATATGATATAATGATAACCCGAAAGGTTAGCCTTATGTTAGTCACACAATTCAATGATAACCAGAAAGGTTAGCCTTATGGTAGTCATATGATATAATGATAACCCAAAGGTTTAGCTTTATGTTAGTCACATGTTTCAGTGATAACCAGAAAGGTTAGATTTATGTTTCTCAAATAATTCAATGATAACCAGAAAGGTTAGCCTTATGTTAGTCACATAATACAATGATAACCAGAAAGGTTAGCCTTATGTTAGTCACCATAATACAATGATAACCAGAAAGGTTAGCCTTATGTTTGTCATATGTTTCAGTGATAACCTGAAAGGTTAGCCTTATGTTCGTCACATGTTTCAGTGATAACCAGCAAGGCTAGTCAAATAATTCAATGATAACCAGAAAGGTTAGCCTTATGTTAGTCACATAATACAATGATAACCAGAAAGGTTTGCCTTATATTAGTCACATAATTCAATGATAACCAGGAAGGTTAGCCTTATGTTAGTCACATAATTCAATCATAAGCAGAAAGGTTAGCCTTATGTTAGTCACATAATACAATAACCAGAAAGGTTAGCCTTATATTAGTCACGTGATATAATGATCACCCTAACGTTTAGCATTATGTTTGTCACATAATTCAATGATAACCAGAAAGGTTAGCCTCCTGTTAGTCACATAATACAATGATAACCAGAATGGTTAGCCTTTGATAACCAGAAAGGTTAGCCTTATGTTATTCACATAATACAATGATAACCAGAAAGGTTAGCCTTATATTAGTCACATGATATAATGATAACACTAAAGTTTAGCATTATGTTTGTCACATAATTCAGTGATAACCAGAAAGGTTAGCCTTATATTAGTCACATGATTCAATGATAACCAGAAGGGTTGGCCTCATGTTTGTCACATGATTTGATGATAAGCAGAAACGTTTGGCCTTACATTAGTCACATGATTTAATGATAACCAGAAAAGGTTAGCCATATGTTAGTCACATGATTCAACGATAACCAGAAAAGGTTAGCCTTATGTTAGTCACATGTTTCCAGAGAAGAACTAAGGTTAGCCTTACACGAGTCCAGTGCTTCCAGAATAACTAGAAAGGTTAGTCTTACCTGAGTCATTCTATGATAACCAGTAAGGTTAGCCTTTGTGAGCCACGTGATTCCAGGATAATGACAAACGTTAATCTTCCATGTGGCTACAGGACATGAGGTCACATGTTGGTTTAGTACCATGGAGACTCACTTCAGACTAACTGCCATACAAACACATCATGGTTTGACTTTGTTAGTTACTGGTTATTGATTGTTTGTATTCATATTTATAATGCTTTTTCTTCCAAAAGAAAGAGAATTTGAATCATGCTTCGTTAATCTATTTAGTAAACAGAGAAGCTGATTTGTCTTTGCCAGGCTGCCAGGCTACACAATTTGCACATTTTAAGCAACAGCAGAAAAAGTGTTGTGCAGTACATGGAATGAATAATATCCCTTCACATTTCAGGAAGAATAAACCCAATAATATGCACAACCAACCACCAAAATTGAGCTTGTACAGCACAAACGTCCTCACGGACGAAGCGCCCCTCTGCATTTTCTGAGGGACTGGCGGAGATACATTGCTATAGCCTATTAGAAAATTTGAGGAAGGCAAAAGGCTTTTGAGTGCGGCTCAGTGTCACCGTCACCGGCGTTCCCACAGCAGTTTCATCTACCCACCCGCAGTTGCATGACAACTTTGGCTGCGGCAGTACTGGCAAGATCTGCAGCCTGTGAGGGAGTCGTGCGATTAGTCTTCCCTGTAGCTGTGCTCGTCTGCATTACACAAAGAAGACTTGAGGCTGCCATGTGCTTCGCCATCTTTTATGTTATGGAACCTCCAGAAAACACAACCCATTGACACCATCTGCACACAAGAGCTTCTTACTAGGTATTACATATGGCAGCCAATGCAAACACTCATTTTTTTTTCTGGATAAGAAAGTGATGGGAGCATTTAGATGAAGCTGCGAATGATTTGGAACCAAGCAACAAACAAAAATACCAAATCTGAAAAGTCATTGTGTTGAGCATAAAATATACCAATTTCATGCCATTTCAATTTCAGCTCATTTAGTATATGTAGTGCCAAATCACACCAAAGCTGCCTCAAGGCACTTCACACACAATGATACAGGAAATACAATTATTTTTGTTCCATGTGATGGACACAGTGTAGGGTGTAGGGCAAAAATTCAAGATATGAAAAAATGTACTTTTTTCTGTCAGGAATTTTGACATACTTTGGCACTGTCATGATTTTGGCCAGCTCTGGGCATGAATTCATTTTTTCCCTCTTTCTTTTTCCCTTCACGTGCCCCAGCTTTGATTTATTAGTTGTTTATTTTCATGATGTGGTTATTCTCTGTTCTATTTTGCTTTGTCATTTTGTTTCTTTGTTACTTTTATTCTTTGGCTATATGTATTCACATTATGGATCATTTAGTTATCATCCATTTATTTCTGGCTGTTCTCATTTCTGTTATTATCCATTGTACTTTATTATCGGGTTTTGCTTTCTGATGATCATTTAGTCTTTGCTTGCTTGTTTTGTTATCTGGTTATCATTTATAGTATTCATCATTAGTCAGTTCTAGTCTCGTTTTGTCCTTGGTTTTATTTTCTTATGTTCTTTCATAGACCTCTGTTTCACTCCATGTCCTGCACCTGCCATTTTGTCTTCATCCCTCACTCGTATCTGATCATGTTCTCACTTCACATCACTACACCTGCCTCATGTCTTTGTCTCTCACCTTGTTTCTGTCTGCTTTGTGTTTCAGTTAACTCGTGCTCTCGCACCTGCTCACACATCTCTGTCTCTTTCATCAGTCCTCCCTCAACTATCTTGCACAGTACACTATCTTTGTCCACTAGCTATTGTTGTGAAAGTGTAGTGACACAAACCCACAACAGGGGGCGCAAATGAACGGTCAATAGATGAGCCAAAAAGTAACAATTTAATGTTGTGAAATGTGCACAACGAATATACAGAGAATCTCAGAATATGATTACAGTCAAATTACAAAGGTGACGTGTGGGCAGGCTCAAGGATAGAAGACGTCTGTCCTGAGAAGGGCCGGAACCACACGATTTCTGCCACCACCAAACCTGGTGAATACTGGAGCCGCCAAGTCCCGAATTCCCAGGTGATCACCATCTCCGACTGTCGGATCTGGTACTGCTGGCGAGAACAAAGACAGTCAAGTGTGGGTGTGTGTACACCCAGTAACAACAACGGTGGGAATGCCACCTCCACCTCTCACTCAATATGTGATGAGTACCGCAGTGATTCCTCAGGGGAAAAGAGTGCCGTCCTGCACTCACTCAGCTTCCACAGATAGAGGAATCGGTACTCCTGCAAACACTCACAATATACAGATATATTGTAACACAAAACGGCTGAGGATATTACCTTCAATGAAGTACGATATCTTGGCGATGAGGTGGAGATGACGTCTGGGTTTTATGGAGTGAGGTGATGAAGAATGAGTGACAGCTGTCAGGAAGTAATGAGTAACAGCTGTCACTCCCGGCTGTGTCCGTGGCGGCAGCGTCCTCTCATGCCTGAAGCCCTCTGGTGGTGGGCCAGCAGTACCTCCTCTTCTGGCGGCCCACACAACAGGACCCCCCCCTCAACGGGCGCCTCCTGGCGCCCAACCAGGTTTGTCGGGGTGTCGGCGGTAGAAGTCGGCCAGGAGGGCCGGATCCAGGATGAAGCTCCTCTTCACCCAGGAGCGTTCTTCGGGTCCATACCCTTCCCAGTCCACCAGATATTGGAACCCCCGGCCCATTCGACGGACGTCCAGGAGCCGGCGCACTGTCCAAGCCGGCTCCCCGTCAATGATCCGGGCAGGAGGCGGCGCCGGACCGGGAGCACAGAGGGGTGAGGTGTGGTGAGGTTTGATTCTGGAAACATGGAAGACCGGGTGGATCCGCAGTGAAGCTGGGAGCTGGAGCTTCACCGCGGCAGGGCTGAGGACTTTGAGGATATGGAAGGGGCCGATGAACCTGTCCATCAATTTTGGAGACTGTACTTGCAGGGGGATGTCCTTTGTTGACAACCACACCTCCTGCCCGGGCTGGTATGCAGGGGCCAGGGACCGCCGGCGGTCTGCATGGGTCTTGGCCCTCGTCCGGGCTTTCAACAAGGCAGAACGGGCGGTGCGCCACACCCGACGGCACCTCCGAAGATGGGCCCGGACCGAGGGCACACCGACCTCTCCCTCCACCACGGGAAATAATGGGGGCTGGTACCCCAAACACACCTCAAATGGGGAGAGGCCGGTGGCAGAAGACACGTGGCTGTTATGCGCATACTCGATCCAGGCCAGATGGTTACTCCAGGACGTCGGGTGCGCGGATGTTACGCAGCGAAGGGTCTGTTCCAGTTCCTGGTTGGCCCGCTCTGCCTGTCCGTTCATCTGTGGATGGTACCCGGACGAGAGGCTCACGGTGGCCCCCAGTTCCCTGCAGAAGCTCCTCCAGACGTGTGAGGAGAACTGGGGACCACGGTCAGAGACGATGTCGGTCGGGATCCCATGCAGACGGACGACGTGGTGGACCAGGAGGTCTGCTGTCTCCTGGGCTGTTGGGAGCTTCGGGAGGGCCACGAAGTGGGCCGCCTTGGAGAATCGGTCCACTATCGTGAAGATGGTGGTGTTGCCCTGGGACGGCGGGAGGCCCGTGACGAAATCCAGAACGATGTGGGACCAGGGGCGATGAGGCACCGGTAATGGCTGGAGAAGTCCTTGGGACCTTTTATGGTCTGCCTTGCCCCTGGCACAGGTGGTGCAGGCCTGGATATACTACCGGACGTCGGCCTCCATAGACGCCCACCAGAAGCGCTGCGGGACAACTGCCACGGTCCTTCGCACCCCTGGATGACAGGAGAGCTTGGAACCGTGACAGAAGTCCAAGACTGCAGCTCTGGCCTCTGGTGGGACGTATAAACGGTTCTTCGGACCTGTTCCTGGGTCCGGGCTCCGTGCCAGGGCCTCCCGGACGGTCTTCTCCACGTCCCAGGTGAGGGTGGCCACACAGTTTTGACCTCCTCTTCGTGTACCCAGGACAAGGCATCCGACCTCTGGTTCTTGGTCCCGGGGTGATAGGTGATCCGGAAGTCAAAACGCCCGAAGAACAGTGACCAGCGGGCTTGCCTAGGGTTCAGCCACTTGGCGGTCCTGATATACTCCAGGTTCCGATGGTCAGTGAAAACCGTGAACGGCACAGACGCTCCCTCCAACAGGTGTCTCCACTCCTCAAGAGCCTCTTTCACCGCAAGGAGTTCTCGATTGCCGACGTCATAGTTCCGTTTAGCCGGGGTCAACCTGCGTGAAAAGTACGCACACGGGTGAAGAACCTTATCGGTCTCTCCGCTCTGGGACAGCACGGCTCCTATCCCTGAGTCAGAGGCGTCCACTTCAACCATGAACTGGCGGCTAGGATCGGGCTGCACCAAAACTGGCGCAGTAGAGAACCGTCGTTTCAACTCCTTGAACGCGGCTTCGCACCGATCCGACCAGGTGAAGGGGACTTTTGGAGAGGTCAGGGCTGTCAGGGGGCTAACTACCTGACTGTAGCCCTTAATGAACCTCCTATAGAAATTAGCGAAGCCGAGGAACTGTTGCAGCTTCCTACGGCTTGTTGGTTGGGGCCAATCTCTCACCGCCGCAACCTTGGCCGGATCAGGGGCGACGGAGTTAGAGGAGATGATAAACCCCAGGAAGGACAAAGACGTGCGGTGAAACTCGCACTTCTCGCCCTTCACAAACAGTCGGTTCTCTAACAACCGCTGCAGGACCTGACGTACATGCTGGACATGGGTCTCAGGATCCGGAGAAAAGATGAGAATATCGTCCAGATATACGAAGACGAATCGGTGCAGGAAGTCCCGCAAGACGTCGTTAACCAAGGCTTGGAACGTCGCGTTGGTGAGGCCGAACGGCATGACCAGATACTCAAAGTGACCTAACGGGGTGTTAAATGCCGTCTTCCATTGGTCTCCCTTCCAGATCTGAACCAGGTGATACGCATTTCTAAGATCCAGCTTAGTAAAGATTTTGGCTCCATGCAGGGGGGCGAACACGGAATCCAACAATGGCAACGGGTATCGATTGCGAACCGTAATCTCATTCAGCCCCCTGTAATCAATGCATGGACGGAGTCCGCCATCTTTCTTGCCCACAAAGAAGAAACCTGCCCCCATCGGGGAGGTGGAGTTCCGGATCAGCCCGGCAGCTAATGAGTCCCGGATGTAGGTCTCCATTGATTCGCGCTCAGGTCGTGAGAGGTTGTACAGCCTGCTGGACGGGAACTCAGCGCCTGGAACCAAATCAATGGCACAATCGTACGGACGGTGCGGGGGAAGGGTGAGTGCCAGATCCTTGCTGAAGACGTCAGCAAGATCGTGGTACTCAACCGGCACTGCCGTCAGATTGGGAGGGACTTTGACCTCCTCCTTAGCCTGTAAACCGGGAGGAACCGAGGATCCTAAACACACCCGATGGCAGGTTTCGCTCCACTGAACCACCACCCCAGACGGCCAATCAATCCGGGGATTGTGCTTCAACATCCATGGGATGCCCAAAATCACGCGGGAGGTAGAAGGAGTTACAAAAAACTCAATCTCCTCCCGATGGTTTCCAGACACCACCAGAGTTACTGGTTGTGTCTTGTGTGTGAGTAAAGGGAGGAGGGTGCCATCTAGTGCCCGCACCTGCAATGGTGAAGGAAGCGCCACCAGAGGGAGCCCTACCTCCCTTGCCCATCTGCTGTCTAGCAGATTCCCTTCTGACCCCGTGTCCACCAGTGCTGGGGCTTGAAGGGTTAAATCCCTGCTCAGGATTGTGACTGGGAGTCGTGTGGCAATCTGTGTGTGTCTCACTTGAATGTTTTGACCCCCCCTTAGCCCAGTCTCTAAGGGCGAGTGTTGTCGTTTTGGCCGTTTGGGGCAGTTTCTCTGTGTGTGCTCAGTTGAGCTGCAGAGAAAACACTCTCCACGGATCAACCTCCTCATTTTGGCCCTGTGCGTTTCCCTAACAACGTCAGCAGGGGGAGCTGTTGCCCCACAGAGCGCTGCGGCTGTGGAGCGTGGGGAGGGCGGCCCCTTTTCGAACCCGGAAGGGAGAGGGGCGGCGCGTATCCGGTCACGTCCTTCGCCTCGCTCCCGACGGCGTTCCTCCAACCGATTGTCTAACCGTATAACGATCGATAAGCCCATCTAAATCCCGCGGTTCCTCCTTAGCTACCAGCTGCTCCTTCAGAACCAACAACAGTCCGTTTATGAAGGCGGCGCGGAGCGCAACGTTATTCCAGCCGGACCTCGTGGCCGCGATGCGGAAGTTGACTGCATAAGCGGCTGTGCTCTCGCGTCCCTGTCTCATTGACAGCAGCACAGTTGAAGCGGTCTCTCCTCTGTTAGGGTGATCAAACACTGTTCTGAACTCCCCCACAAACCCAGTGTATGCTGATAACAACCGTGAGTTCTGTTCCCAGAGCGCCGTAGCCCAGGCGCGTGCTTTACCCCGAAGCAGAGCAATCACATAAGCTATTTTACTAGCATCTGACGCGTACATGACGGGACGTTGTGCGAAGACGAGCGAACACTGCATAAGAAAGTCCGCGCACGTCTCCACACAACCTCCGTACGGCTCAGGAGGGCTTATGTATGCTTCAGGGGATGGTGGGAGGGGTTGTTGAACCACCACTGGAACATTCATATCCTGCACAGGGTCGACAGGAGGATGAGCTGCAGCAGCGCCCTGAGCGCTCGCCGCCATCTGCGCGGAGAGAGCCTCCACCCTGCGGTTCAGGAGGATGTTTTGCTCAGTCATTTGATCCAACCGAGCCATAAAGGCGGTGAGAATGTGCTGCAGCTCACCAATCACGCCTCCTGCAGACGCCTGCGCTCCCTGCTCTCCCATTGGTCGTTCAACAGCCGGGTGACGCCCCTCGGAGTCCATGACGCTGGCCGAGATATCCTGTTGTGAAAGTGTAGTGACACGGACCCACAACAGGGGGCGCAAATGAACGGTCAATAGATGAGCCAAAAAGTAACAATTTAATGTTGTGAAATGTGCACAACGAATATACAGACAATCTCAGAATATGATTACAGTCAAATTACAAAGGTGACGTGTGGGCAGGCTCAAGGATAGAAGACGTCTGTCCTGAGAAGGGCCGGAACCACATGATTTCTGCCACCACCGAACCTGGTGAATACTGGAGCCACCAAGTCCCGAATTCCCAGGTGATCACCGTCTCCGACTGTCGGATCTGGTACTGCTGGCGAGAACAAAGACAGTCAAGTGTGGGTGTGTGTACACCCAGTAACAACAACGGTGGGAATGCCACCTCCACCTCTCACTCAATATGTGATGAGTACCGCAGTGATTCCTCAGGGGAAAAGAGTGCCGTCCTGCACTCACTCAGCTTCCACAGATAGAGGAACCGGTACTCCTGCAAACACTCACAATATACAGATATAATTTAACACAAAACGGCTGAGGATATTACCTTCAATGAAGTACGATATCTCGGCGATGAGGTGGAGATGACGTCTGGGTTTTATGGAGTGAGGTGATGAAGAATGAGTGACAGCTGTCAGGAAGTAATGAGTAACAGCTGTCACTCCCGGCTGCGCCCTCTTGTGGCGGCAGCGCCCTCTTGTGCCTGAAGCCCGCACTTCAGGCAGGTCGCCCTCTGGTGGTGGGCCAGCAGTACCTCCTCTTCTGGCGGCCCACACAACAGCCATGCCTCCTTTCTAGAATCTTCCCTCCACACGTGCACCTTGTTACCTAATCAGTCTGCACATGCACCTCGTTTACACCACCTGTTATTTAAGCCCTCACAGTCTCACAGCTCATTGCCAGATTGTTGTATTTGTACACTTTCCAGCATCTCTCACAATCCCGAGTTCTTGTCTTGCCGTGTTCGAAATCCTGCTCTGTACTCCTCGACCATGCCTCTTGCCTCAACCCAGAAGTGTGCGTTTGCTTGTGCCTCTGACCCCTGCTTGTTTATGGCTGCATTACTGCTTAATCTTGGTACTTCTTCTTCACTGACTGACCACATGTGTACCAAACCAAGGCCTGGAATAAAGACCATGATTTCAAAGTCCCAAAGCCTAGTCTGGGACTTTGCTTTGCAGGTCCAGCCAACCTGGATGCTGGGCCTCTGCCTGGCCTGACAGGCACTCCCTTGCATTTCCATGGCACATGGATAACCAAATCTCACGGCATTTCATGATGGCATCACAAAAAGTAAATTAATCTGTTCGTTTTGATCCAAAGCGGGGTAATGTGGGGAGGTCTGGGGGGTATGGTTAGGGTTTGGGGAAGGGAGAGGGTTCAAAATAGCAAGCGTGAGACTGGGCCGATACATCTTATCAAATAATTGATTATTAATTCATCCATTAATTTTTCAATCCCACTTATTTGAGTTACGGGTCCCAGTGGGTGGTCACTGGGTGGAAGGGTACACCCTGGACAGGCCGCCAGTCTATCGCAGGGCCGACCCATACTGTATAAACAAATTAAATT
This sequence comes from Thalassophryne amazonica, assembly GCF_902500255.1. Classification (NCBI taxonomy): domain Eukaryota; kingdom Metazoa; phylum Chordata; class Actinopteri; order Batrachoidiformes; family Batrachoididae; genus Thalassophryne; species Thalassophryne amazonica. The sequence continues at coordinate 94,604,752 of NC_047111.1, forward strand.
ACATTCCCACTCACAACTGCATTCAATTTTGACTCCCATATGTGCTTAACCTGCATGTCTTTATAAGTGGGGGGAGGGTGCAGCATTAGGAGGAAACCCACGTAAATGGGGAGAACACAGAAAGTACCAAGTCAGAAGTGAATGTGGGACCTTTTTGCTGTGAGTCAACAATGTTAACCACTAAGCCACCATCTTGCTCTTGATTATTAATCTGCAGTTAATATGCAGTAATTGGCAACTATTATAATAATCGAGTCATCATTTGTAATGTTTTTATTTTTAAATAATGTCCAAATTGGGTAATTTCAGCTTCTTAAATGTAAAAATGTTGTGTTCTTTAGTAGTTTCTTTACCCCTTTTCTGACAGTAAATTGATATCTGTGAGTAGTGGACAAAACAATTTATTTGAATACATCATCTTAGGCCTGCCCTGCAACAGACTGGTGTTCTGTCCACGGTGTATCCTGCTCCAGCCACCACCACCCCCCAATCCCGACCGACCCTTAATTGGAGTAAGTGGGTTTAGAAAATTGATAGCTAGATGGATGTTCGTCCTCATGAAAAACCTATCGACGATGATCACCATTTTCTGAACCAAACCACAAACTGATTAATCAAGGCAATAATCAATTAATTAATTGATAATGAAAATAATTGTTCATTGGAGTCCTATCCTGTCATGTGAAATTCCTGTGTGGTTTTGTGGAAGCACAAATGATTTTGCATAGTTACAAATTGTAGTTAAATTGAGAATAGGGTTTTATAGTGAAAAGATGCAATGCAATAAATTGATTATGAGACCAGCAAAAATAAACAAATAAATACAACTATTTTAATATTAATGATTCTTTCAAGTCGTCCATGTAGTAAAAGGGAAGTGGCCTCTGTGTGTTTGTGATTCTGGAGCATTAGCTGAAATCCAGAAAAAGCTGACTTTCTTCCTTTGGCATACCTATGTATTTTTCCATGAGGGCTCAAGTCGTGAAAACAGCAAGGTGACCGGACCAATGCAGACTTCCACAATGACAGCCTGAATTTCAAAATAAAAGTCTGTGAGGTGGCTGCAGAGCTGACAGATTTCATCAGTCTGTCCATCCTGTAAAATCTCAGACAGCAGATTCAAATGTGTACATTTTCTGTATGCATGTGACCCCAAACCCAGAATTAACATGTTCACACTTCAGATAAAACAGCAGAATTGTGTCTCAACAGTGTCTCACACAGGCCAAGAAATTTGATCTTATATAAACACTGTTACAGTGCAAATACAAAACTTCAGTTCTTCATAATGTCTTTACATGGAATATTGCTCTGGTTAAGCAGTTTCAGAAAAAAAAGATCATTGACAGCAAAAATTAATTTGGGAAAATTGAACACGACAAAACCGATTAAACCTTCAATAAAGACTTTCGTAAAAGCCAAGAAATATTTCTATGCCAATCCTTAAAAAATGTAACATAACTGTAAACATATTTTCCCAAAGGTCAGCTGTCCTCTGTAAATATAAAAAATGACCACATTTAGAACCCGTGGTTCCCTACGGGTCAATATCCTAGTGTATGTTTAATGACTTGTGTTAAATGAAGATGAGGAGTTTCGCTAACATTGTGAGGGAATGTCATCTCGGATATTTGGACCATGTTGCGCATTTCTCTGTGCATGATGCAGCACACAGGTGCCTCCTTTTTGAGGACCCTGGCAGCCGAAATAGGCCGACGGAATACTCACTTTTCACTTGGGTGCGGCAGATTAGATGGCTACTTGTCAGAGGTGGGAATGGACCACTTGTCTGCCTGGGTGGTTGCCATCTAGGACCAAACATGATTCCATAGTGTGGTCGATGCCGCAATGTGTGGCACCAAGGCGTGCTCCCAGACCTGACCTCACCTTCCTGGCAAGGTTTGTTCAGACATAAGCTGCTTCACACTTAACACAATTCAAATTAAATGCTGTCCTGACACTGACAGAGAATGTGACAGTTCTAATGAAATGGATTCAGAATGCTTGTGTCAGTATCAAAGTACAGATACACTCCATTGTATTCCAGCATAAAAAGTAAACCCCCACAAAATCTGTCATCGTCACATCGTCGGTTGTGGAAATCTACAAAGCTCCAGGTCCACCTCCTTCATTTAAAGGAGTTTTTAATCTCTTTTAATAATATGGTAAAAGATGCGAGGGCTGCTTATTTTTTCACTTTAATTTCTAACAGCCGACGGAATCCAAAGATTTTGTTTGACACAATCAGAGACATTGTTACACCTGCATCTCCTGCTGCTATCATTCAGTCAAATGAAGACTGTGACAATTTTTTGTCCTTTTTTATCAGCAAAATTCATGATATCAGGGCAAATATTAATCCCTCTCTTACCCGGCCATCAGTTCTGGATAGTTTTAAACCTATATCACTGAAAGAGCTCACTGGTCTGGTGGACAGATTGAAACCTTCCTCCTGCCCACTTGATATCGTCCCTACCTCCTTTTTTAAAAAGGTCTTCCATTCTATTGGCCCGGTTGTCTTATTGATAATAAATAGATCACTGCTTTCCGGCTATGTCCCTCAGTATTTTAAACAGGCAGTTATTCACCCTCTTTTAAAAAAGCCTAATGCTGATCCTTCACTCCTTCAAAATTTTAGACCAATTTCAAAGTTGCCTTTTATTTCCAAAGTCTTAGAGAAAGTGGTGGCCAAACAGCTTAATGAGGTTTTAGCTGAACATAATATTCTTGATAAATTCCAGTCTGGGTTCCGCCACTTGCACTCTACAGAAACTGCCCTTCTCAGAGTTTCAAATGATATTTTAATGCGCAGAGATGCAGGTGAATATTCTGTGCTTGTCCTTTTGGATGTCTCTGCAGCTTTTGACACGGTGGATCATGGAGTCTTAGTTGAGAGACTAAGGACTTGGGTGGGCATTTCTGGGTCTGCTCTGGACTGGTTTTTGTCTTATCTTTCACACAGGACTTTCACTGTTGCTGCTGGTAAATTTATGTCCTCCTCTGCCATGCTATCCTGTGGTGTGCCTCAGGGTTCTGTTCTGGGACCTATATTGTTTGCTCTATATTTGCTCCCACTTGGTCATGTCCTGAGTAGTTTTAAAGATGTCTCCTACCACTGTTATGCGGATGACATCCAGCTGTACATCTCATTCACTCCTCAAACGGTCTCTAGGGTATCTGCTCTTCAGAACTGTGTTGAGGTTATTGGTGACTGGATGGCGGCCAACTATTTGTCCTTAAATATAGCAAAGACTGAGGTCCTTGTTTGTGCCCCTGACGAGTTTGTTCCCACTGTGGTTGGGAATCTTGGTTCTCTGGCCCCTTTTGTTCGCTCAGCAGTGAGGAACTTGGGTGTTACGTTTGATCACTCCCTCAATTTTGACGCGTATGTTACCCGCCTGGCACAGTCTTGTTTTTTCCATTTGCGCAATATTGCCCGTCTGCGCAGCATTGTGTCTCGGGCGGAGATGGAGATGATCATTCATGCATTTGTGTCATCACGTTTGGATTACTGTAATTCTCTATTTTTTAGCCTTAGCAAGTCCTCTTTGGACCGCTTACAAATGGTTCAGAATGCGGCTGCGAGGCTGCTGACGAGGTCATCAAAGAGGTCACATATAACCCCAATCCTGTCCTCCTTGCACTGGCTCCCCATCCATTTCAGACTCCAATTTAAAATTCTAGTACTGACTTTTAGAGCTCTGCATGGTCAAATACCATCTTATATCACCGAGCTATTACATCCATATGTGACAAGTAGGTCTCTGAGGTCTTCGGACCTGGGCCTATTGGTTGTGCCTAGGACAAGACTGAAGACCAGGGGAGACTGTGCTTTCGAGGTGGTGGCACCTAAAATGTGGAATGCATTGCCTTTGGACCTACGCTCCGTGGACTCTGTTGAAACATTTAAAGTGAAGCTATAGACCCTTTTGTATAGGCTGGCTTTTACCTAGTTTTTATGGTTTTATGTTTCTGCTGTTTTTAATTTCTCTGTTCTTATGTGAAGCACTTTGTGATTTCTATCTTGAAAGGTGCTATATAAATAAACCTTACTTACTTACTTACACTGTGTTCATAAAACCAACCACTGCTCACTTAAAGAAGTCAGCAAGGCAGCTCAAACATTTGTCTTTTGACATTCTAATGACAGTTTGTGTTCTGAGTTTTTTTTTCTTCTTTTCAGGCGGGATTAGTCTTGTTGTAGTGTACTGTTAAAGCTACTGTGTGTAGGATTTATGGGGTTTTTTATTAGCAGAAATAGAATATAATGTTCATATCTATCTAATTACCTGCTACAACACATCAATGTGTTGCCATAATCTTAGAACGTGACCTTCATATCTACCCGGGAGCGGGCCCCGTCATGGAGGCCGCCATGTTGTGCAGCCATGTTGATACTAGGGCTGAGTTTGAGTTTATTTACATTTGCTTTGCAGTTAAAATCTAAATCAAAGCAAAATTTGCAAAAGAGTCTAATAATAAGCTAAAGGGACATTCAAAAATAAGAAAACAACACATATAAGAAGACAAAACAAAACACCTAACATTATGAAAAAAAAAATTTTTCCGATCCGGGAAAACAAGGACATGAGGTAAAATTGTGTGTGTTCATCATTATGCTATTTTCCCCATCACTGATAAATTGTATAATTTAATAGCTGTGGGTAATGTTGCTGCTGTCGTTCTGTATTTATTGCAGGTGATGGTTGTGAGATTTTTTTCTACTGCCATGATTAGTTGACTAGTCACGATTACGTTGACTATCAAAATAATCTGTGACTAATTTAATAATCAACGTAATCGGTGGAGTGTCCTTGCCTCAAGTGGAGGAGTTTAAGTATCTCGGGGTCTTGTTCACGAGTGAGGGACGGATGGAGCGTGAGATCGATAGATGGATCGGTGCAGCATCTGCAGTGATGCGGTCACTGTATCGGACCATCGTGGTGAAGAGAGAGCCGAGTAAGGGGGCAAAGCTCTCGATTTACCGATCGATCTACGTTCCGATCCTCACTAATGGTCATGAGGTTTGCTCATGACCGAAAGAACGAGGTTGCGAGTACAGGCGGCCGAGATGAGTTTCCTCCGCAGGGTGGCTGGGCGCTCCCTTAGAGATAGGGTGAGGAGCTCGGTCACTCGGGAGGAGCTCGGAGTCGAGCCCCTGCTCCTCCACATCGAAAGGAGTCAGTTGAGATGGCTCGGGCATCTTTTCTGGATGCCCCCTGGACGCCTCGCTGGAGAGGTGTTCCGGGCACGTCCCATTGGGAGGAGGCCCCGGGGAAGACCCAGGACACGCTGGAGGGACTACATTTCTCGGCTGGCTTGGGAACACCTTGGGGTTCCCCTGGAGGAGCTGGGGGAGGTGTGTGTGGATCGGGAGGTCTGGGCGGCTTTGCTTGAGCTGCTGCTCCCGCGACCCGACTCCGGATAAAGTGGAAGAAAATGGATGGATGGATGGACGTAATCGCTTGTTTGTTTAAGCTTTGTTTTTCTCTCAAAACTGCCGCTGTACCTTCCGCTGCCTTTCTGTCCTAGCGATGGCGGTGATCCAAGTCAGCTGTGATGTCACCAGAAAAGTTATCCCCAAAATATCATGCAACGACACTCAAAGTTCGGGAGCATTTTCACCAAATTAAAGAGAAAAACGTGCAATGTAAAATCTGCAAGACAGAACTCGCCTTCCACTGCAGTACAACGGCGATGCAGGAGTATCTGAGAAGGAAACACACTGTGGCTGATTCTGACGAAGCAAGATTTGTCTCGTTAAGCTAACTGGCTAGTTAGCGGCTAACATTCACGTCTATAGTGAGTTACTTAGTTGTAAACATTAACGATAACGATTTCATTAGTCTTAGCACACATATGTGTTTGCTATCATGTTATAACAGCAATGTCATATTTGAAGGAAATATGGTAATGCTAATGTTTTATAATGCTACATTACAGTGCTCTAGGGGTTGGTAAGGTTAGACCTTACTTGTGTGAAGCGCCTTTTAGGCAGCTTTGCTGTGATATATAAATTAAATAAATTGAAATTGAATTGAAAAAGTGTATAAAAACAAACAAACAAAAGCAAAAAAACAAATTGGATGCCACGCCATCAAACCCACACAGACAGATGGATGCCAATAGGACAGTGCTAAAAAAATATGTTCCTCTTCAATGGATGACTTAGTTAACAAGTAAAAGTTGAATGAACTATCATCTTAATTGTCTTTGTTTGTAGCTAGCAATACCTTAAAGACTTCAAGCTTGAAGTTGGTGGTGGTTATATAAGAGCACCTGCGATAAGTCGCAATTTACATGTGATCCGATTAGTCGCCTGATCACAAAAATAATCAGTGACTAGTCGATTATCAAAATAATCGTTTGTGGCAGCCCTAGTTGATACAGAAGCCCAAAAGTGGTTTCTCCCCTTTTCACTGTCTTCTTGTAGGCTTGAAAGTTTGGAAATCCTCATTTTTGTGAAATGGGGGCCCATATATATTGCAAGGTAGCATGAATCACCAAAACCAAAGATGTGAAAGCATGAAGAGACAGGGAATCATGACAAGCAATGGCATAGTGCAATCTGCAACATCAACACTAGACGGCACTAAATCCTACATACTGTAGCTTTAAAGATGTGCAACATAAATTTCAGAGGATCCAACGGACGCAGGGCATTAGCATCTCCCAGACAGTTCAGCATCATTGATTAGGAAGGAAGGAAAGAGCATAACACCCGTAAGACTAGACAATAGAAATAAAAATGTCCATAATGTGGAAAAAGCAATAAGACAAAACGAGGTTGTGGGCACCAGAAGATCTCAGATAATGTCTCAACAGGCTGGCTATTACGTTCAGGGCTGTTAGCTGACTTTTTCATTTTTTCTTGTGGTTTCATTCTGAAGTCAAACACAGACACACAGAGGCTGACAAATCAACGCGAGTCGCAACCTCACTGCAGTCCCTCTGCAACGCTTATCACAACACAATGGAGCGCGGTGCATACATCACTGTCAAGTCATTAGGCCCAGCATTCACCAAACTCACTTTCACCATTGTAAAACAAGCAGGGCAGCCAATTATGGAGTCTATAAAATGTCAAGAAAAGAGTAAAAATGGCAGTTTCAGTTTCTCAGAGATCATGGTGGAATATTCACATGATTTATTGTGTCCAAGCAGCAGCTGTAAACACATAATTTTCACTTTCACCAGATTGGAAAAAAGAGTTTAAACATGTATTGCCTCTGTTTGAATCAGCAGCAAATAGTGAATTATCCACAAACCGTTAATTACAAAATGTGAATACATATATATATATATATATATATATATATATATATATATATATATATATCTCATCACTCCATATCGGTTTTGTTAGCAGTTTTATATGATGAGGGGTGGACCAGTGCTCACTCAAAGCCTGCCCACAGGCGAATGACGCAACCGACAGGCGTGAAAAAACTCATGCATGCGCACGAAGGTTCAAGCTTGGCTGATGTAAAAACATATGAATCAAATCCATATATTTTTTGCATAAAATAAAAAGGTCCGTTACTTTTCTAACAGACCTCGTATATATATATATATATATATATATATATATATATATATATATATGTATATATATATATATATATATATATATATATATATATATATTATATATATATATATATATATACGAGGTCTGTTAGAAAAGTAACGGACGAGGGCTGTCCATAAAGTATAGGTCCTTTTATTTTTTTCAAAAACTATATGAATTTCATTCATATGTTTTTACGTCAGACATGCTTGAACCCTCGTGCGCATGCGTGAGTTTTTCCACGCCTGTCGGTGACGTCATTCGCCTGTGAGCACTCCTTGTGGGAGGAGTCGTCCAGCCCCTCATCGGAATTCCTTTGTCTGAGAAGTTGCTGAGAGACTGGCGCTTTGTTTGATCAAAATTTTAAGTGGATACGGTTCGAAAAATTAAGCTGGTTTTCGGTGAAAATTTTAACGGCTGATGAGAGATTTTGAGGTGATACTGTCGCTTTAAGGACTTCCCACGGTGCGAGACGTCGCGCAGCAGTCCCAGGCGCCGTCGTCAGCCTGTTTCAAGCTGAAAACCTCCACATTTCAGGCTCTATTGATCCAGGACATCGTGAGAGAACAGAGAAGTTTCAGAAGAAGTCGGTTTCAGCATTTTATCCAGATATTCCACTGTTAAAGGAGATTTTTTTAATGAAAGACGTGCGGACGGGTCCGCGCATTGGGACTCAGCCGGCGCGGTGCGGCATTACAGGAAAAACACCTCCGTGTTGATAACCATTTGTAAAATCCAGGCGGCTTTTGATGGCTTTCAGTGGAGTGAGTATCTGAGAAATTGTTTAACAGCTGGACATGTTCCAACTTGTCCTTAAGGCTTCCAACGGAGGTGTTTTTCCTGTGGCGGAGCATCGCGGCGGCTGCGAGCCGACGCTGCAATCCGCCCGCACGTCTTTCATTAAAAAAATCTCTTTTAACAGTGGAATATCCGGATAAAATGCTGAAACCGATTTCTTCTCTCTCACGACGTCCTCGATCAATAGAGCCTGAAATGTGGAGGTTTTCGGCTTGAAACAGGCTGACGATGGTGCCTGGGACTGCTGCGCGACGTCTCGCTCCGTGGGAAGTCCTTAAAGTGACAGTATCACCTCAAAATCTCTCATCAGCCGTTAAAATTTTCACCGAAAACCAGCTTAATTTTTTGAACTGTGTCCACTTCGATGTGTCTCACAGGTTTAGAAAAATTTTGATCAAACAAAGTGCCAGTCTCTCAGCAACTTCTCAGACAAAGGAATTCCGACGAGGGGCTGGACGACTCCTCCCACAAGGAGTGCTCACAGGCGAATGACGTCACCGACAGGCGTGGAAAAACTCACGCATGCGCACGAGGGTTCAAGCATGTCTGACGTAAAAAACATATGAATGAAATCCATATAGTTTTTGAAAAAAATAATAAGGACCTATACTTTATGGACAGCCCTCGTATATACAACCCCTGGCAAAAATTATGGAATCACTGGCCTCGGATGATGTTCATTCAGTTGTTTAATTTTGTAGAAAAAAAGCAGATCACAGACATGACACAAAACTAAAGTCATTTCAAATGGCAACTTTCTGGCTTTAAGAAACACTATAAGAAATCAAGAAAAAAAGATTGTGACAGTCAGTAACGGTTACTTTTTTAGACCAAGCAGAGGAAAAAAATATGGAATCACTCAATTCTGAGGAATAAATTATGGAATCACCCTGTAAATTTTCATCCCCCAAACTAACACCTGCATCAAATCAGATCTGCTCGTTGACACTGACCCTATGCCATGACATTGACCCTATGTGTCTTTTTGCAAGGAATGTTTTCACAGTTTTTGCTCTATGGCAAGATGCATTATCATCTTGAAAAATGATTTAATCATCCCCAAACATCCTTTCAATTGTCAAAAATATCAACGTAAACTTGTGCATTTATTGATGATGTAATGACAGCCATCTCCCCAGTGCCTTTACCTGACATGCAGCCCCATATCATCAATGACTGTGGAAATTTACATGTTCTCTTCAGGCAGTCATCTTTATAAATCTCATTGGAACGGCACCAAACAAAAGTTCCAGCATCATCACCTTGCCCAATGCAGATTCGAGATTCATCACTGAATATGACTTTCATCCAGTCATCCACAGTCCACGATTGCTTTTCCTTAGCCCATTGTAACCTTGTTTTTTTCTGTTTAGGTGTTAATGATGGCTTTTGTTTAGCTTTTCTGTATGTAAATCCCATTTCCTTTAGGCGGTTTCTTACAGTTCGGTCACAGACGTTGACTCCAGTTTCCTCCCATTCGTTCCTCATTTGTTTTGTTGTGCATTTTTCGATTTTTGAGACATATTGCTTTAAGTTTTCGGTCTTGACGCTTTGATGTCTTCCTTGGTCTACCAGTATGTTTGCCTTTAACAACCTTCCCATGTTGTTTGTATTTGGTCCAGAGTTTAGACACAGCTGACTGTGAACAACCAACATCTTTTGCAACATTGCGTGATGATTTACCCTCTTTTAAGAGTTTGATAATCCTCTCCTTTGTTTCAATTGACATCTCTCGTGTTGGAGCCATGATTCATGTCAGTCCACTTGGTGCAACAGCTCTCCAAGGTGTGATCACTCCTTTTTAGGTGCAGACTAACGAACAGATCTGATATGATGCAGGTGTTAGTTTTGGGGATGAAAATTTACAGGGTGATTCCATAATTTTTGCCAGGGGTTGTATATATATATATATATATATATATATATATATATATATATATATATATATATATATATATATATATATAAAATAAGTTGGCGGTTTTACTGTATATAATGAAATAAATGGAATGAATGGAACATGGAAACAACTTTTGAAGGAAACCTGTATACAAACGGAGGTTTTGCAAGACAGAGACGCCACACAGGGCGCTATCCTGGAAGTACTAATGTTACAATGCCAAAATAAAGGTTTAATGTCAAAAGAAACTTTTTGAAAATTAAAATTTTCATAATAAAGGACATCGTCGTGCCATGAGCAAGCTATATCTGAAAGCTGAGGTCGATCTGACAGTCAGAGATATGTGAGCCACATACACACACACAGATGTTTCTTGCTTTATGGATATATAATTCTATAATAAATATCATTCCTGAATCGTATCGTCGCCCATGTATCTAGAAATGTATCACTTTATAAGTAAGAGATGCACACTCTCAGTAAGTACACACAGATGTTTGCCTTCGTGAGTTAAAAATTAAATGCGCAGTAGACTTCAGACTCAAATACCCAATTTTGACTTTTGTGTTGCATCTCTTTGAGGGGAAGAAAGAATCACACAGCAGAAAAGACAATGTGGGTGTTTATGCACACAGGCATCCATATACATCTGTGTGTGCGCCCGAGCGTGCGTGCATCTTGTTCATGGCAAGAAATCAGCTCAGTTTAGCACATAATGGAAATGTGAACAGCCCCGAGCACCTCTCTTCCCACACAGGGAGAGAACTGGCTGGGAGCATGCTGCAGCATTCCAAAACCAAACAGAGAAAGGGAGTAAGCTAGGTTAAAATACTGCCCCCTTTCCCTCACCCCCTGGGGCGATTCACAGTTCTGCCCATACATTACTCAAACAGGTCATGCAAGCAGGTCTCGGTAGCAGTCTGAAAACATATTTACACACAAACATGCACACATGCTATGCAAATGAGTAATCACGCCACACAAACGTGCACACACATTTGTGTGTGCCGTGAAGAGGCAACACCGCTCATGTTGCGAGAGATGTTATTTCCTAGTGCATCAACCACAAAATGTTCCACCCCACTGAGCATAAACGGCACTGTTTTCAGTGCTCGCTATGTGAAAATCACACTCACGTGCTACTTGTAGAGATGCATTCCGGCTCACGGCTTCTCCAAGATAGTTGCGGGCCACGCACACATAGTTGCCGTCATCAGGTTTGCTGCGTCGCCCGTGGACAATGCGTAGGAAGAAGAGGGACCCGCTGGGCAGGAGCATACGATGAGAGCGTGCGTTGTCCCGGTCTGTCTCCACACGCTCACCGTCTTTATACCATTCTACTGTCGGCGTTGGGCGACCCTCTGCTTTACAATTCAGAGTGGCTGGCTCGCCTTTAGACACAAAGAGGTCAGAAGGATGCTCTAGAATGCGAGGAGGAAAGTCTTCCTGGCGAAGACGAGACCCTGAAAAGGGAAGAAGAGGGTGGATAGAACTGTTAAAGCTGTGGTTGATTCTGGTCCTGTGGTCCCACAACATACATGTTGCACAACCAAAGAAATTCATTGATGACCAAAAAAAGCAACCCAACAAAATTCACAAATGTTTCCACTCATGCATCCGTGTGCACTCCTGACTAAAGCCACCTTGACACTTGCATGAACTTGATCTCTGCACTGCTGTGCAATTCTTTGTGCCAATGCAACCTACGTTGTCCTGCTGGACGCCGCACTATATAAAATAATCATTTCATAGCCAATGATGTATTTGCTCTCAGAATTTGGCTCATCGCTCCCAGAATCACAGAGAAATTATCTACAACTGCAGGTTGTCTCGTGTGTGTCGTGCGGTAGAGAACGCATTTGGAGTCTTTACTCAAAGGTAATTATTTATAATACTTATATAGTAGTGTATTGGTAAAACAGTTGCATTTTCATTCCTTCTTATGACTTGTTGTCATAATCGTTCAGATGCCCTGTGCGCAATGACATGCATTGACACAGTGTTTTCGAATAGGTTGTGTAATGTTCACAATTAGTTCATGAAAGTAGTGCATGCCAGAAGTTTTGAACATTTCAAAATTTTCTTTGCGCACTGGCACGCAGCTGCAGTTCATGTGCAGTTTACAACAGTTTATGGCAAGATTGCGTGCCAGTGAATCAAATTCATGCAAGTGCCAAGGCACCTTAAGTTGCGCATCCCATACCACCATTAAAGTACCCCCCCCCCCCCCCGATATTAGTAACCAGTGCTGTGCAAAATAGCCTTTTTTTCTTCTTGTCAATGATAAAACATCTGCTTTGTGTGTTGCCGCTGCAGGCAGAAGTTGTAATTGTTTCCCTTTTGATGCCAAGTGCCATGAAATTGCTCACTGCTCGCTCCATAAAAGAAAAATAAACATTCAACACTCAGGGAGCTACTGTCCAGTGAAGGCCATATAAACCAGAAACAAACAAACAAACAAAAAAGCTGAGCTTATTGACTGGACTCAACCTAAAGTATGGAGGGTCTTAGCAAACAAATGAAAATAGTGATCATTTATCCAAAATCCATGGAAATTGGATTGGATTTGGATTGGATAAATGGAACTTTTGATATATATATGTGTGTGTGTGTGTGTGTGTGTGTGTGTGTGTGTGTGTGTGTGTGTGTGTGTGTGTGTGTGTGTGTGTGTGTGTGTGTGAAAGTGGCTATTTGCACGGCTGCCATGTCCATAACTCTCATTTGGCTATTCGCACGGCAAGACTCTGGTGGTAAAACTTGGAACTACTTGTATAAACAAACATACTGCATTAAATGAGAGTTATGGACGTGGCCACCGTTCGAATAGGGTCGGCCTTTTGCCACCAGAGTCTTGCAGTGTGAATACTGAAATGAGAGCTGTGGACACGGCCGAAAAAAAAAAAATCAACATCGAAAAAAATTAAAGGACTTAAGACATCTTGAATGCAGTATGTTTGTTTATACAAGTAGTTCCAAGTTTTGCCACCAGAGTCTTGCTGTGCGAATAGTGAAATGTGGACACGGCCGAATAAAAAAAAAAAAAATCATGAAAAATTGAAAAAATATTAAAGGAGTTATGACATCTTGAATGCAGTATTTGTTTATACAACTAGTTCCAAGTTTTGCCACCAGAGTCTTGCCGTGCGAATAGCCAATTGACAGTTATGGACACGGCCGCCGTGCGAATAGCCACGGCATATATATATATATATATATATATATATATATATATATATATATATATATATATAATTTCTACGATTTAATATTTTTCTCTTGTGCACACCCTAGCTCTCCCAGGGGTACAGGCACCTCAGTTTGGGAAATCCTGGTCTAATTAAAGGCCGTGTGCATGAGGATCGAGAGACATGAACGTCACTGTTGAGATAAGTGAGTGTCTATAAGTTCGAAACTTTCACCACGTACACATACACTTATGGTAGCTGAGTCCAGGAAGCCATTAAAATCCAGGTTCTTGATCTGTAAATAAATTACAACTGAATGAATGAATGAATGACTGCATGAATTGTATATTAAATTGGAAATTGTGATTTCATTATTATTATTACTGTTATTATTGACAATACTTACAGTGAAAATACACAGGAGATTTGTCAGTACTGGCAGAGAAAATGTGGAAAATCACTGTGGTGTTTAATGGGATATTTGATAAGTATCAGGTTATTCGTTGCTGCACTACATGCTGCGTTGGTGCAGTACTTGTGCTCCAATATTTACTTTCACAGACAGAAGCTGAGGAGTCATTATGTCTCATTAGCTTTTTCATTAACACATTCCATCAAACGCTGCCATCATCAAACATGTTGTCCCCGTGGGTGTAGAACTGACTGCTACATGGAGCCTTTCACTTTATGCACCAATATTTTGAATGTGCAAAGTACACAAATCAGACATCCTCTGTCGCTGTCTTCATCAAAAGCACATTACACATCTAAATATCAGAATTTAACCAACGGTGTCAACAATACTTTAGCAAATATTCTATAAATGCCTCATCATGAATGGCCTCATAGAAATATCAAGTTAACAACCTTTACTCGGTCAATTCTTCCCACTTATGTTGTCATGGGAACATCTTAGCTCCATTTAAATGAGCTCAATCCTTCAAAGCCCACCTCGAAATGTCACTGAGGAGTGACCCAAATGTAATGTCACTGTGTTTGTTTACATCACATCACAACATCACAACTCTCATCTGTTTCACGGAGTGTGAGCACATTAGAATGGGTGCATTTGAAACATGCTTGCAAACAAATCTCAAGGGTGATTTGAGCGCGATAAACTTTTAAGCTGTTTTAATGCAAGGAAATAAATAGGATATAGATGCACGAAAGCACTGTTACACTGTCTCATCTTTTTTTTTTTTTTCATGGTGACATATTTTACAAATTGTAAAAGGCACCCGTAGTGACTGGCGGTTTTGCAGGCATTGAAATAAAGCTGCAATTGTGAGTCAAATTGATGTGATGATCTGTAATGTTAAGTGGACTGGTGACAAAAGGCATTCCATTAGCCGGCGCCAACACGCAAAAACATTGTGATACATTATGTTTTTAACATGCTTTTAAAACACTATACATAATGTGCCTTGGGTAAATAACGCCTCTGTGGATCCACAGTGTCACACAAAACAAACAGTTTGTGCCACTGTGACTTATTCTAATTGGTTGACCCATTAGACAGTCTGCACTGTGGCTAAGGTACAGTTGGAGATTTGTGCTGTCAGAAAAAAACCTAAGTTAATTGGGTGGTATAGGTTACAGGTGTCACTGAGGTGCCACCAGCAAGGAGAACCTGCAGGGTACTGTCTGTGGATGGACTGGCAATGTGTCTACAGGGATTTTCATGTCTGCACAATGCATGCTCCAGCCTGCCCTGACCCACAGTCACATTTATTTGGTATCGAAAATGGAAGAATGTGTACATTGATGACCTCTGCCATAGTTTTTAATTATCATTCTTCATTAAAGTTCATTGAAGTTGGTTGAGTGGTGAGACATGGGGCTGCATATCACTACATTCAACACACTGAATCATCTTGTGTTCTGGGTGGCAGCAACCAGGTAGACAACCAACCCATCTCCATCTCTAGAAAGTAGACATCGATCTACCGTAGATAGATGGCTATCATAAACATGGGTGTCCCCTTGGCACTCTCTAGCCACTAGTGTTCACAATACTGAGGTACCTACACACTGGTTCATGCCCAGAGAAATTTGCAACATGTCCAAAACCCTGACACAACCTTCAATATGTACCATGATTGCAGCACTAGTGAATATGAGTCAGTTTCTGAGTTTGTGATCCAGACTAAGTTCCAGTATTTTAATGTCTTCCTAAACTCGGCCATCATAAGTGTATCTTTATGTAATAAAATTGCGGACTCATTCACTTCATGTGATGTTAATGTCTCTGAGTCCTCATCCTTTGAGACAGAGAGCCACCTAGGAAGAATGTATGGCATCTGAGGTTGCTGGACAGAAGTGCTTGGCAATGCCAATACCTTCGCAGGAAAACAAAGGCATTTGCTTTTAGGGTCCTGATGGTTCCTTTCTTACTACAGTGCACCCAGAATGTATTCACAGCGCTTCACTTTTTCCACATTTTGTTGTTACAGCCTTATTCCAAAATGTAGTGAATTAATTTTTCCCTCAAAATTCTATTCACAACACCCCATAATAACATGAAAAAGGTTTTTTTTTAATTCTTGCAAATTTATTAAAAATAAAAAACTAAGAAATCACTTGTATATAAGTATTCACACACGCTGCTTAATGCTTTGTTGATGCATTACAGCCTCAAGTCTTCTTGAAAATGATGCCACAAGCTTGAAGCACCTATCTTTGGGGAGTGTAAACTGTTGGAACTTATATGTAGGCAGGTGTGAGCCTTTCCATGTCATGTCCAATCAGCTAAATTTACCCAAGGTGGACTCCAATTAAGCTGTAGAAACATCTCAAGATGATCAGTGGAAACAGGATCCATCTGTGCTCAATTTTGAGCTTCATGGCAAAGGCTGTAAATACTTACGTACATGTGATTTCTTCATTTTTTTTTGTTTTAATTTTTAATAAATATGCAAAAAATCTAAAAAACCTTTTTCACATTGTCATTATGGGGTATAGTGTATAGAATTTTGAAGAAAAATCAATTTAATCCATTTTGGAGTAGAGCTGTAACAAGAAAATGTGGAAAAAGTGCAGTGCTGTGAATACTTTCTGGATGCACCGTATACGATTGTGAGACTTGGATGCTAACCAATGACCGGAGGTAATGACTATGTAGATGTCTTTAGTCCTTTGTCTCTTTGGATGATCCCCAGGTACCACTGGAATGACTTTGTGTCTAGGTGTGATTTAATGTTGATACATGTCCATCTTTTGAAGTTAAGTACCAGCATGGTAATTTTATAGTTTTGTTCTTTCCATCCATCGTTTCACACTTTGCAGCAAAGTCATTGTTTCCGATGAACCTTCTCTATTGATCTTGGTTTTTAATATCTTCTCTACTTGGGCTAGCTGAGTGCATGTCCACACTTGCACCTGGTGTGGCCCCCATGAATCAGTCATGGAGTTACCCTTTTATGATTTAATTTCATTGGTGGGCACATTTCAGCTGTTCAGTTAACAGCTACTTAGTAAAGTTAAGGCTTCCAATAACTAATAGTTCACAAATCCTTAGCTGATGAGCTGCTAATCAATTCCAAAGTCAGCTGAAAACTGACTTTGAAAACTATTTGCAGACCAGTTAGCTTCCACTAAATATATTTCCATTACATTTCAGTTAACAATTTTTAAAATACAGTGTAATGTTCAACATATTTGCAAACACCAATATATATATATATATATATATATATATATATATATATATATATATATATATATATATATATATATATATATATATATAAAATACATGCTTTTCTGTTTGCAACTTATACAATAATCAAATGAGCAAAACTGACACATTGCTTGAAGGCAACAAGAATCACCTCGAGGAGATGGAGTCGCAGGAGGTCGAGACAGAGTAAATGCATTAATTATATTAAAACAATATATATTTTTCATGTGTATTTTTTCTATTTCCTGAACAAACTGCACCATGAATTTATACCACTGATTAGTGTCATTTAATTATTTATATACACCTTTATCATCATCTGAGATTGGTAGAAATCCCATGTTCACACTACATTTTAAAATTTCATCTCTTTAGGCCTGTTTTTCAGATTTTAAAGGCAAAAAACAAAAAAAAAGCCAAAGTAACAGTTTTAGTCGTTTAGTGGTGTGGCATTATAAATGTAAACTTTTCAGTTTGCCAATTAGTAATTAGCAAAGCTAATATTTGGGTTTTCTGTACTCACCACTGTTTTATTTTATAATAATTATTATAAATATACTTTTCAATTTGATTGGTTTTATTGTGAAATGCATTTCCTGATCCTAACTCTCTCTATTTAGCTGGGCTTATTTAGTTGCTGCATTTCCTAGAATCTTACACTGAAGGCCCTACAGAAATATATTTGTACAGCTTGAAAAACATGCAGTATCATTGTTTATTTAAGAATCTACAAAAGAGCTGTGATGCATCCAACATTTTGGGCAGCAGTCTTTTGTTCTCTGCTAGAAGTCCTACTAATGCAGATCTGTCCATGGTGCTGAAACAGATATTCAAGGTTTTCTTGAAATAGTCAGTCTTGTGAAAAGGGGCCAATGTGATAGACGCTACTTTGGGGCGACAACTTCCTGCCACCGCCGTTCAGAGAAACTCAATTTCAGGCTAATAACCACATGACCCATTTGACCACTGACCACAGAACATCTGTCTTTTTGACACATTCTTCCTGTCATCCTGAAACTCACGCTGATGTAAGAAATCAATCAGAACTCAAGAAAATAGAGAACTAGCAGCACACTCATTGGTGGGAATATTCAGCAAAACCAACAGAAATCCATTTTGTAATGGGAAAACTGCAAGATTGTTACATGTGGTGGTTTCTGCTCCAAGACAAGATGAACAATTTCAGCATGTTTCATCAAAATTTAGCAGATATTAACAAATATAATAAACTCAGCCACAATGAGCACAATAAATTGTATGTCCTGATGGCCACTGGTGCCAATGCTTATCCCCCCATTATGAAGTGTGAAGCGGATCAGATGCCAGTCCATCACAGGTTACTTCTCAAACCAAGACCACTCCCCATAGAGCTGGGAGATAATGCAGAGGAAGTGTCATGTACAAGGACACATCAAGATTGAAGTGAAACCAACCCCAGGTCAAAATACTTATAACCCAACACCTTACAAGACAGATTATTTGCTAATTTTTAAATAGTATATGACAGTTCCTTACAGATGATAGATTATCTATTGCAAATAATTCAGTCAGGACATCATTTAGTCTCCTACATTTCCTAGATGTTCCACAAAGTTTGCACGACCATATCCTAAATTCTTCTTTTAGAATGTAACACAAAGACAATATGAGCAACGCAATGCAATGCATCACTCACACACTCATCTTCAACCACTTACTCCAGTTGAGGGAGTGGCGGGGGGCTGGAGCCTATCCCAGTGGTGATAGAACACGAGGCGGGGTACACCCTGGACAGGGCGCAAGTCTGTTGCAGGGCCCCATATCGGGAATCGAGCGGGAATCGAACTCAAGACCTTCTCACTGTGAGATGCAATGCATATTTATCTTAAATATTTCAAATTTAAGTTATTTACTGTGACAGAAGTGTTGATTGAAAGCAAGTCATTCAGAAGTAAATCTGAATTTAAGAAAGTCACATAAAACCATGTGACTTGAAAACAGACAGAGTTGAACACTTATTATGGATTTGATTGCACAACTACTAAATTCCACCGGTGCATGTCCCATGCATGGAGAACTGCAAGTCCTCATGCATTACTGGGTCTGATTTACAGACACAGATACATTCTGGTATTTTAATGCAAAAAATAATGATGCTGCTGCACCTTCTGACATGATGTGCAGGAGGAGCAACGCCTGTGATCACTGAGATATAGTGAGTAAAAATCACATTATTAATTAAAGCTTCTCTGCTTTGAGAAGATAAAGTGGTGTGGTGACTTGTGGTGGAAATAAAGAAAACCTGCAGACACCAAGTCAAGGAATCCCACTGGGCCCCGAGAAAGGCACATTAATGCGCTTTGATGTGTGCTGCATTTGTGCGTTTTTGCACGTTTGGCTCCATTAAAACTGAAGGGGAACATCTCAGTGAAGTTTGGTATCTTCTTGATCCACTTGGCAGCTGTAATTATTGCGCACTGGCGAGAATGAAGGTTAGGAAAAGATGTACAAACTTACCGTCGGTTTGAGTGTGCAGAAGTCCACAGAGGAATAAATACCGTAGAGGACCCATTCTGGCATATTGGCCCCGTGAGCTATTGGCGCACGAATTCCTCCTCCAGTGCACAAAAATCTCAATCAATTAAGCAATCGATCCTCTTCACTTGCGCGACTCTGACAATTTTCAAGTTAATGAACCAAAACTGGACTTATTTCGGGAATCATGCCCGTTCACATGTCCATTCTTCCTCTCCGGGAGCGCACCGGTGCGCCGATCTGGTCTACGCGTAATTTCTGCAGTCATAAATTGCAAACATCACCGACGCCCAAAGCCGCTCCGGTTACCGATGCACTCCTCGCCCTCGTCTCCCGCATTCTTTCGACATTTTCCGGCCAAACGCGTCCATCCTGGTGCGGGACAAGTTGAGGGATGAAAGGTGGAGATGGGATTGAGTCGGAGAGGTGAGGAGTCGCGCGGCGCAGCAGAGCTCTGCTCCTCCTCTCCGCTCCGCTGCCCTGCCAGCGCCGAGCCAACCAATAAACCACATCTGACTGTCACACTTTACACCGGCTGCCGAGTGCTTGGATGTGCCGTTTTTTTTTTTTTTTTTTTTTTTTTGTAGAGTAATACCAATAAATTACTGGAACTGCACCAATCCAAGAGCGCATGCTTCCACTAAATCCAAACAATAATGGAATTTTGCTTTGGGATTAACAATGTTATTCCACGTCTGTAGCTCAATTTCTTACCATCACTCCCATCCAAATGTGTATTTTAATAGAGCCAACACCTTATCTGGATCACCTCAAAGTTCATTATTGTGTGTTCTGGGTTTTGGAGTTGACCGTCAGGTGCCATCAAGCATTTTGAGAACATGACCAAAATGCTGAAAATGCACAATTCCACTGTGTAAATACTTAAATCCTAGATGAACTGTATTTCTATGCCACTTTTGTATGTGATGTACATAAAGATACCTCACATACATCCACTCATACCCACCCCAGTCAGCCGTTGCCATGCAAAGTGCTCAACAGTACATGAAGAGCAACTTGGGGATTATAGATCTTCCCCAAGGAAACCTTCTTGATTTTTTTGATGGAGAATCGAACCAAGCATGTTGACTATCACCACCCAGAGATCCGTTAGTGTCGGTGTTTATCCCCAGATTCTATACTGCGAAGCGAATGAGAATCTACGACCCTTCCTGGACAGGATACTAGCGCCCATTCATAGCTGGGAGCTCTGACACAATACAGATGAGGTGTTGAAGAACACAGAAGGTAGCATGACTGGGAATCAAACCTAGGTCTGCATGTTGGTAGTCCAACTTCTGTGCAGCCTGATCTGCCTGCTCTATGGCATAAAATGTGTTTACTGTGAAAATGAAAGTGATAAAAATGACATCAACATCAGACGTTTTTCCTTTGATGACTTTGATCTTCAAACAAGCTGAATTCAACTGAAACATTTTTTTTTCAAATTCATTGACATTTTAAGAAGTGCACCATTGCAAATTGTAAAATAATTCACTGTCTGATCAGATCAACACCATTTTGTTTCTTATCTTGATGAGTGTGATTGTTCCATCATGTTTAGTGGAAGTAAATATGATTGACTGATTGATTGACATTTTTAGAAGGTCATTAAGGCAATATCTGAAAATCATCTTGCGACACAGTAAAATCACCGGTGTTAAATTAACACTGACAATGTACATATGGTTCCACTCTGACTAGAGTATGACCATATGTACACTAGCAGTGTTAATTCAACACTGTCAGTGTTAGTTTTACACTGGTGATTTTACTGTGTATGTATGTTAATACAAAAAAAACAAAAAAACAAAAAACAAACAAATGGCTCAGAATTCACATTGAGAGGTCAAGTCACACTAAAATGAACTACATTCTTCCACTTGGTAAGATTAATCATCTTATTAGATTTCATGAAGGTTGGATAGATTTAAACAAAAAAAGATTAAAATGTCACAATGTCTTATCTCCCAAGATTAATGAATGTAACAAAATTATCTGAATGCACATTTGGATCGTGATCAGCGACACAATTAAAGCTGTTCCTCTTCTTGGATAACACAGGTAATTCCACCAGGTTTCTTGGAGGGTGACTGAAAATATTTTCAGAATTTGTTTGAAATATGAACAAAACAAAAGAAAAACAAAAGTTTACCATTTTACTACCTAACTGCAAGTAAAGGAACTATATGAAATTCACATTTTGGTGCTGATCAAAACCAAAATGATCAATCTTGTTAAAACGTAGGTTTTAACAAGATTGATTTATTTTAACACATGTATTGAGAAACCGATTGAAATTCCCCAATAGAGTATAATTATACAGACTCCACATCCATATGCCGATCTGCACTAATATTTAATGATTTTTCTGATAAGAGCAAGAATCATCACTGCACCAAGTACTGAAGAGATGAGCTGAGGAAATGTTTTTGAGTGAGTTCATCAAGACAGAGACAAAGAAAAGCTGATGATCACATGACCTCCTTGACAGCAGTAATCATCATTTTGTTGCACCATCTTGAAAAATCAGCACTTAAATGTTAGCTAGATTTTTTTTTTTTTTTTTTTTTTTTTTTTTACCATTTAAGTCATGAAAAATATTTTCTTCAGCATTGCTGTGATGTTATTCTTTTGGATTCAAATAAAGGATTCACAATACGATATTTGAAAAATGGCTATTTTGGGAAATCATTTTAGATTTTGACTCACATTGGTTAAAATATGGCACCAAGATGCCATGACATGCTTTCTGTGGTCACATTAGAGAAATCATTGGTGGCTTTTCTGATCTTCAACTAGCAAAAACTGTCTGCATCTCTACATATACTAAAATCACAGGTTATGAGGCGTCTGTGTTTTGGGCTTGTTTGAAAATGAAACAAGTGACCTTTTTTAACATGCACGGTTACAATTTTCCCCAATACATTGACTGACATTGCCAACTGCAATATCTGACAAAAAAAAAACAAAACAAAAAACAAACAAACAAAAAAAAAATCCTCCACCCCGAAAAAATAAATATTTCATCAGAAAATTAGCTGTAATTTTGTCATGTTCCACAGAAATAAAGGTAATTTAATAATTAAACTACAACAGAATAGTAAGTTTTGTGAAAAATCAAACAGGACTACATCTTTGTTTGCCTTTATTTCTCTTGATTCATTCACATCACAATCAGCAGAAACATCCGAAAAGCACTGAATACTACATAGTACATGTCTGATTTGATTTTACACATTCATTAAAAAAAAAAAAAAAATCCAATGCTGCTAAAACTAAATCAACAATACATTCAAAACTTTCACATTGAACTGTTACATTTCTAGACACCTCTAGATTGCAAGATGATCAATTGTATTTCTAAAAGAAACAAACGTGCCTCCTGTGTGCAAACACCTCATAATTAAACAGGATTTTGTAGCTTTGGAATGTAATGACTTTGCATATCCAATCAAAGTAAATGCATGCACCACACGAGCACACAAGGAAATATTCAAATAAAGCTACTTAAACAAACCTGACTGCCTGTAAAACCTGATGTTTTATTTCCTCTCATGGTTGGAAAAAGCTGTTAAAAAGGTCTACAGCTGTAAAGAAAATGGCAGTGCCTGAGGTAGTTATCCTACCCTGTGGTCAATACGGTTCAATATTGTCAATAGCATTATAAATGTAGCGCCTCACTGTGAGATGAGAATGTACTGGGCTGTGTAAGGTGGTATTGATCCAGAGAGTGAAATTAAACCATTTTTGGCACCGTGTTCACAGCAGTAGATCGAATAATAATTGTGCACAACAGCTGAATGGAGTTCGTAAGAAGGGGTGTGTGAAATGAACACAATCATTTCAATTGGATGGATCTCATCCATCAGACAATGATGACTTCAAGAGAATTTTCCGGTTAGGTTCTTGTTATGGCACCTGCTCGGTTCGTGGTCTTGTGTAAAGCTCGTTATTCTTGTTGTGTAAAACTTTCATAAAACTGAACTCATTGAAGTCCTCGCAGAGGAGCAAAAAAAATAAATAAATAAAATAAAAACATCAATTAGTAATGGCTGCCATTAATGGAAGGTTTTTGCATTTAAACCTGAAGGTGACATTAGTTCAGAACACATCCTGCCATTGAGGAGGGTAAGGACAATAATAATAAGCAAGCTTTGCAAAATTAATCATACAAAAAAAAAAAACCCTCCAAGGTGAACTTGAATGACGTAAGAATTCTCGTGATCCATTGTCTCCAATTGTGCCAAATGACCTCATACACAACATCGTCATTAGCGCCTTGTTGCAAGCATTAATCCGAAAGCATCTCACAGAAAATTAGGAGCACAGCAAAGAAGCAATAAACACACTGAAAAAAAAAAAAATAATAATAACAGAGCTAAACCCAGAGTGGGAGAAAAACAACGTTGGGGTAAGATGTGTCTACAGACTGGGTCTAGATTTGGGAAATGTTGCAATTACTGAGCATCACTGAAAAACACTGTGATGACTACAGAACAAACAAGCAAATAACAAACAAGCAAACAATCAAACAAAATCAGCACCCGACATTTGTTTTTCATCATGAAAGGGTTATTTCTTTGATCTGTTCTCTAACTTTCCTAAGTACTGATGCCACACCTTTAGCCCTGATTGTGGTATTTGTTCCTGTTTTGTCATCCTTTGATGCTTAGTTCAGATGCTCATCACTGTTTTTTGATACTGAATACACAACTTTGATCTTGACCCCTTGTCTTTGATATTTATATTTCATCCTGATTGGTTATATGTGATGTGTGAACCTTATCATGGATGCCATATTACTGCAGCCACACAAGATCATATGCAAGATCCACCCCTTAATCTGGATTCTGGCTTTGAACTTCTACCTGGTCGGAGATTAAATACATTATCAGAAATCAAGGATTAAGGATCAAAGATGACAGGTAATATCTACCTTTTGATCAGGATTTAATCAATTTGCTTGCACCCGAGGCCAACCTCTCCACGAAATTTTCTTGAACCGTGTCCACGTTCTTCTACTACATCCCGCTGACAAATTTTGTACAATGAAGTGGCCGATGGATATCCTGCACACTTGACACACCACAAGATAAATTTAGAAGTAAATTTACAAAATGTGACTTCATTATGAAATAATTCACACCAATTAGTCACAAATATTTTGCTGATCACTTATGCAATACATCATCCATCAAGGCTGGTTGCTTGTTGAGATATACAACAAAAATGTGTTTTTTGGACATGTTTTCTTGATCTCGACCTTTGACCAAACTTCTTCTAAATATAATAATCTCTAGATATCCAGAAAGGATGAAGGAAATACATCCAGGGTTTTCTTTTATGTGTGTGTTATTTTGTCCACACACACGCACACACACACACACACACACACACACACACACACACACACACACACACACCAGTAAAAATAACACCCTGCTATCGCCACTTCACCAACATACAATGAAAATCACACACACTTGCTTGCCTCTGCTGGTGGTTGGCTCTCACTGCGGTATTGTATCACTTCCTGTTCCGGAGCACAGCGGTGTTTTTCTGTATCTGTTAGCTGTTTAATCTGCGCAGTTAGATTGATCTAGTTACCTAGATAACGATTTGTTTCACAGTGTAATCTTCACGTGCCTTAACTAAAGCACTCCCTCTGCTGAATCACCTCTAAATTATTTACACATTATTCACTTTGTGTGTTTTTAGGAATCCGCTTGCTTAGCGCAGCTACTAGCTCTTAGCCAGTTTAGCATGGCGGCTTCTCCTGTCTCTCCCGCACTTTTCTGCTCTGGGTGTGAAATGTTTAGTTATTCCTCGGCCTCCTTTAGCAGTAATGGTACTTGTAATAAGTGTAGCTTATTCGTAGCTTTGGAGGCCAGGCTGGGCGAATTGGAAACTCGGCTCCGCACCGTGGAAAATTCTACAGCTAGCCAAGCCCCTGTAGTCGGTGCGGACCAAGGTAGCAGGGATCTGCCAGTTTCCCTCTGGCAGATCCAGAGCAGCCGGGAAAGCAGGTCGACTGGGTGACTGTGAGGAGGAAGCGTTGCCCTAAACACAAGCCCCGTGTACACCGCCAACCCGTTCACATTTCTAACCGTTTTTCCCCACTCGGCGACACACCCACTGAGGATCAAACTCTGGTTATTGGCGACTCTGTTTTGAGAAATGTGAAGTTAGCGACACCAGCAACCATAGTCAATTGTCTTCCGGGGGCCAGAGCAGGCGACATTGAAGGAAATTTGAAACTGCTGGCTAAGGCTAAGCGTAAATTTGGTAAGATTGTAATTCACGTCGGCAGTAATGACACCCGGTTACGCCAATCGGAGGTCACTAAAATTAACATTGAATCGGTGTGTAACTTTGCAAAAACAATGTCGGACTCTATAGTTTTCTCTGGGCCCCTCCCCAATCGGACCGGGAGTGACATGTTTAGCCGCATGTTCTCCTTGAATTGCTGGCTGTCTGAGTGGTGTCCAAAAAATGAGGTGGGCTTCATAGATAATTGGCAAAGCTTCTGGGGAAAACCTGGTCTTGTTAGGAGAGACGGCATCCATCCCTCTTTGGATGGAGCAGCTCTCATTTCTAGAAATCTGGCCAATTTTCTTAAATCCTCCAAACCGTGATTATCCAGGGTTGGGACCAGGAAGCAGAGTTGTAGTCTTACACACCTCTCTGCAGCTTCTCTCCCCCTGCCATCCCCTCATTACCCCATCCCCGTAGAGACGGTGCCTGCTCCCAGACCACCAATAACCAGCAAAAATCTATTTAAGCATAAAAATTCAAAAAGAAAAAAATAATATAGCACCTTCAACTGCACCACAGACTAAAACAGTTAAATGTGGTCTATTAAACATTAGGTCTCTCTCTTCTAAGTCCCTGTTAGTAAATGATATAATAATTGATCAACATATTGATTTATTCTGCCTTACAGAAACCTGGTTACAGCACGATGAATATGTTAGTTTAAATGAGTCAACACCCCCGAGTCACACTAACTGCCAGAACGCTCGTAGCACGGGCCGAGGCGGAGGATTAGCAGCAATCTTCCATTCCAGCTTATTAATTAATCAAAAACCCAGACAGAGCTTTAATTCATTTGAAAGCTTGACTCTTAGTCTTGTCCATCCAAATTGGAAGTCCCAAAAAACAGTTTTATTTGTTGTTATCTATCGTCCACCTGGTCGATACTGTGAGTTTCTCTGTGAATTTTCAGACCTTTTGTCTGACTTAGTGCTTAGCTCAGATAAGATAATTATAGTGGGCGATTTTAACATCCACACAGATGCTGAGAATGACAGCCTCAACACTGCATTTAATCTATTATTAGACTCAACTGGCTTTGCTCAAAATGTAAATGAGTCCACCCACCACTTTAATCATATCTTAGATCTTGTTGTGACTTATGGTATGGAAATTGAAGACTTAACAGTATTCCCTGAAAACTCCCTTCTGTCTGATCATTTCTTAATAACATTTACATTTACTCTGATGGACTACCCAGCAGTGGGGAGTAAGTTTCATTACACTAGAAGTCTTTCAGAAAGCGCTGTAACTAGGTTTAAGGATATGATTCCTTCTTTATGTTCTCTAATGCCATATACCAACACAGTGCAGAGTAGCTACCTAAACTCTGTAAGTGAGATAGAGTATCTCGTCAATAGTTTTACATCCTCATTGAAGACAACTTTGGATGCTGTAGCTCCTCTGAAAAAGAGAGCTTTAAATCAGAAGTGCCTGACTCTGTGGTATAACTCACAAACTCGCAGCTTAAAGCAGATAACCCGTAAGTTGGAGAGGAAATGGCGTCTCACTAATTTAGATGATCTTCACTTAGCCTGGAAAAAGAGTCTGTTGCTCTATAAAAAAAGCCCTCCGTAAAGCTAGGACATCTTACTACTCATCACTAATTGAAGAAAATAAGAACAACCCCAGGTTTCTTTTCAGCACTGTAGCCAGGCTGACAAAGAGTCAGAGCTCTATTGAGCCGAGTATTCCTTTAACTTTAACTAGTAATGACTTCATGACTTTCTTTGCTAATAAAATTTTAACTATTAGAGAAAAAATTACTCATAACCATCCCAAAGACGTATCGTTATCTTTGGCTGCTTTCAGTGATGCCAGTATTTGGTTAGACTCTTTCTCTCAGATTGTTCTGAGTTATTTTCATTAGTTACTTCATCCAAACCATCAACATGTCTATTAGACCCCATTCCTACCAGGCTGCTCAAGGAAGCCCTACCATTATTTAATGCTTCGATCTTAAATATGATCAATCTATCTTTATTAGTTGGCTATGTACCACAGGCTTTTAAGGTGGCAGTAATTAAACCATTACTTAAAAAGCCATCACTTGACCCAGCTATCTTAGCTAATTATAGGCCAATCTCCAACCTTCCTTTTCTCTCAAAAATTCTTGAAAGGGTAGTTGTAAAACAGCTAACTGATCATCTGCAGAGGAATGGTCTATTTGAAGAGTTTCAGTCAGGTTTTAGAATTCATCATAGTATAGAAACAGCATTAGTGAAGGTTACAAATGATCTTCTTATGGCCTCAGACAGTGGACTCATCTCTGTGCTTGTTCTGTTAGACCTCAGTGCTGCTTTTGATACTGTTGACCATAAAATTTTATTACAGAGATTAGAGCATGCCATAGGTATTAAAGGCACTGCGCTGCAATGGTTTGAATCATATTTATCTAATAGATTACAATTTGTTCATGTAAATGGGGAATCTTCTTCACAGACTAAGGTTAATTATGGAGTTCCACAAGGTTCTGTGCTAGGACCAATTTTATTCACTTTATACATGCTTCCCTTAGGCAGTATTATTAGACGGCATTGCTTAAATTTTCATTGTTACGCAGATGATACCCAGCTTTATCTATCCATGAAGCCAGAGGACACACACCAATTAGCTAAACTGCAGGATTGTCTTACAGACATAAAGACATGGATGACCTCTAATTTCCTGCTTTTAAACTCAGATAAAACTGAAGTTATTGTACTTGGCCCCACAAATCTTAGAAACATGGTGTCTAACCAGATCCTTACTCTGGATGGCATTACCCTGACCTCTAGTAATACTGTGAGAAATCTTGGAGTCATTTTTGATCAGGATATGTCATTCAAAGCGCATATTAAACAAATATGTAGGACTGCTTTTTTGCATTTACGCAATATCTCTAAAATTAGAAAGGTCTTGTCTCTGAGTGATGCTGAAAAACTAATTCATGCATTTATTTCCTCTAGGCTGGACTATTGTAATTCATTATTATCAGGTTGTCCTAAAAGTTCCCTGAAAAGCCTTCAGTTAATTCAAAATGCTGCAGCTAGAGTACTAACGGGGACTAGAAGGAGAGAGCATATCTCACCCATATTGGCTTCTCTTCATTGGCTTCCTGTTAATTCTAGAATAGAATTTAAAATTCTTCTTCGTACTTATAAGGTTTTGAATAATCAGGTCCCATCTTATCTTAGGGACCTCATAGTACCATATCACCCCAATAGAGCGCTTCGCTCTCAGACTGCAGGCTTACTTGTAGTTCCTAGGGTTTGTAAGAGTAGAATGGGAGGCAGAGCCTTCAGCTTTCAGACTCCTCTCCTCTGGAACCAGCTCCCAATTCGGATCAGGGAGACAGACACCCTCTCTACTTTTAAGATTAGGCTTAAAACTTTCCTTTTTGCTAAAGCTTATAGTTAGGGCTGGATCAGGTGACCCTGAACCATTCCTTAGTTATGCTGCTATAGACTTAGACTGCTGGGGGGTTCCCATGATGCACTGAGTGTTTCTTTCTCTTTTTGCTCTGTATGCACCACTCTGCATTTAATCATTAATGATTGATCTCTGCTCCCCTCCACAGCATGTCCTTTTCCTGGTTCTCTCCCTCAGCCCCAACCAGTCCCAGCAGAAGACTGCCCCTCCCTGCGCCTGGTTCTGCTGGAGGTTTCTTCCTGTTAAAAGGGAGTTTTTCCTTCCCACTGTCGCCAAGTGCTTGCTCACAGGGGGTCGTTTTGACCGTTGGGGTTTTTACGTAATTATTGTATGGCCTTGCCTTACAATATAAAGCGCCTTGGGGCAACTGTTTGTTGTGATTTGGCGCTATATAAATAAAATTGATTGATTGATTGACATGCAAGATAATCATCTTCTTGGCAGATATAATAAAAAAAAATGTGTTGTATTGAAATTGTATCAGTGTATTTCTGTTTTGTCAATGTCTGATAACTGTAGTACAAATGAACTAAAACTACAATCGTCTTGAAAATGGCATTAAAATGGTGAAATCTGCATGAAAATGACTTGCAGTATAAGTGCATCATTGTATTTCATGTCTATCATCAGGTCTAATAAAGAACGTGCATTTTTACTCAGCAAGATATTTTGATCTTTATCTTTGAAGTTGAATAAGGTAGTCGAGGCAGACTCAGAGTCTGTGTCATCATGCAGAGACAGATGTTTCCAGGCAACCTGGGATTCTGCTTTCCTCACACAAACTGAAATTCAAAGGGCAGGCAACTCTCATCAATCTGCCTCTCTCGCTCTCTCAGCTGATCACACGTAGGAGAGACGGTGTCAAGGTCACAAGTTTCGTCTGCACCATTACCTACTCATAACCATGTTTGTCCGAGCCAGGAGCGCCGTCTGGAACAGATGGTGTGTGTGTGACAGTGTGCTCACGTGCACTCATGCTCAGCCTTGCAGAGTAGACGTGTGTCCTGATCACAAACACAAACCTGCAGACAAGCGACTGCAGTGATAAATCTATGTCTTATAGCACGGATGGTCAGCCCCGGTACAAAAACACCTCCTTTATAATATGTGGCTCCCCAGAGGTGCTGTTTACTGAAATCCTGTTGATCATGTACCGTAATATAAGTGACAAGAATATTTGTTGAGCAGTTTCAGGGTTTAGATGGTTTTCATTATGATCTTGTGCAAGAAGGTTATGTTTTCTTTGCTGTTTGTCACTTTGATTATCAGCAAGATATCTCAAAAGGGCATTAATGGATTTCAATTAAACAACAGGAGGGAGGTCCACCTTAGGTCAGAAAAGAGCTGATTAAATTTGGGTATTGAGCCGCATGGAGGGGTGCCTTTGAACTCTGGCCTTTGATCTTTGATCTATGACCCTTATTTGTTTCAGGTCAGGACAGAGCTGGGTGCATGAACCGCTGCCATGTGTAGACATCCACCCCACAACATAAACACTCTGGGTAGTTGATGAGAACCACCTAGGCCAATCAGATCATGAATCTGCCACAACCAGGTGAAATGTGGGTGTAAAATTATGGCTGCAGTGGACAGAGTGTTACTCTTAATAATAATAATAATAACAATAATATAGCCTTTATTGTCATTGTACATACTATACATACATACAATGAAATTTGTCCTCTACATTTAACGCATACAAATTGCAGTTAGACACAATCCAACCATTAGGAGCAGTGGGCAGCCAAAGTTTGGCACCTGGGGAAGAAGTGGTGTTGGGCCAGTTGTCTGCCTGGTTGGATACCATCCAGGAACCAAGGCAGTTCGATGATGTGATGAATGTGACAACATGCAGCACCATCTTATAGCCACCTACACGGGCAATCTTAGTAACCTGTGGTGGGCACAGAAAAGCTTAAAGTTAAATGGAGTAACTGGAAATCTGCTAACTGTGGTAAAGATAAACCGATAAAACACTCAAATATTTAGCTGAAGCTACCAATAACTGAAAACACAAATATTTATGATATGAATTTTATTTTGACCTGGATTTTTGTTTCTTAGACCCTCAAAAACAGACTTAAATAGCTGAAAATGTAATATGGTGAAGTGTAAACTTGGAGATTCTTAAAATGGTTTAGCTTGCCAAGATCAGCTAGTGATCAAATAATTAAACTAGCAAATTGAATTAAACAGCAGCTTCCATTCAACAAACAGTTTTTCACAACACAAAAAGACTGAAATGAATAAGAATTATTTAGAAATGAAAAAAAATCACATGGAAAACAATTTTCAAATTCAAATAATTTATCCTTACTTTCTTCCATCTTCCATAAGATGATGCTTGTTGCTTCTGTGCAATGTGTCACTTTCACTTATTGGACTAGTGTATAAGGTCCAGCAAGAACAAATGCGTGATTTTCAGGATTTTAAGCATATATAATGTCAAACTTCTTTAAAAAAAAGTTAGCAGAACTAAATTAGCACCAGCTAATTGGTCCACTAATGGTCAAAGTTAGCATAAAAGCTAGTCTGCTAACAACAACGTTAGCTTAACTGCTGTTAGATAATTAGCTGAAGTTTGTTCATCACTGATAGAAACAGATTCCACTAAAACTACACAGTGTATAATCCTGACACGTCTGCTGTTTTTACTGGAACTTATTTTACAAGGTCAATCATATGATTGTGTCCACTCCTTGTAACTGCAGTCTATTATTCTTTTATGGACATTAATAAAGTCAAATGTCAGTGTTAACAATCTTTGTCTTCCAGATGTTTGAATTTTGAGAAATGGCTGTACTATCTCTTTTGCCAGGTTTGAACTGTTTTTCTCAAAGTGCACCATAGCTACTAGTATGAAGATGTTTCTGAAGTAGTGTACAAAGGACTCTTAAAAGTAAAGCGAGATGCGATGTCACCTCTCATGGGACACCATTTTCGTTGTCGGAGGTGAGTGGTGGTGTCTGTGCATTACTATCACTTTATTCTCTTGCTGTGGACATGGCTTTCTCTGTGTACCTTCACGCTCTACAAAACACTGTTGAACTCCTGACACACCTTGTTGGAGTAGACAGGGAAGGGTCCAAACCCGCCAACTCCATTTAAATGCTTTCAAGGTGAAAAAGGGCCCCATTTAGGTTCGAGGAGAGGTACTCTCATGGACACCGGTGAGGTTTCTCCCTACCTATATAGACCTGGAGGAGAAAGAAGAGGTTTGTGCTTTATCAGGCGTGAGGATGTTTTCACCATTTGTTTTTTGGGATGTTTTCTTTTTTCTTCTTCTGGATGGGCACAGGGAAAGGATGCCTACGGCAATTTGAGGGAGAAACCACACATATCTCTGTGCTCTTAACATTTCCAAAATGCCAGTTTGTAGACCTAGTTGTAAACATGGCGTTTCCAAAGAAATGCTTTCTTTCTGAGTCTCACATGCGTAGTCACTTGTGGGAGCATTATTTGACACTTACCTGTTAATTGTATTACATTTTTATGAAAAAAAAAAAGAGGGCGGCAAGCAAAGCAATAACAGTGTCAACTACTATATTGACGTTGCTGTTTTAAACAGTAAGAGCGATGGTTGATTTTGATGTTTTTAGTCTGTCAATAATGCAAGCATAACTAAAAATTAGTCAGGAGAATGAGTTGAGAACTGATGGAAGGGTTGTGGGTTTAATTCTCGAGTAGTGGTGAGTGGCAAAGGTAAGGACTCCATAAACTGCTCAACCTTGAGACAGATTGTGATCTTCAGAAGAAAGAAGAATTGGTACTGTCAAAGCAGCTGTTTATGGCCTATCATGTTTTATCTAATTTATTTTAATAACAAGACCAGGGGTTCCCAAATTGTAGGTCATGGCCCCTTGGTGTGCCATCAAGGTACTGCAGATAAGCCATGAACGTGGGTCATGCTATTGTTAAAGGCCCTTTCACACATAACATGATTTAAGCCGACTAGCCCACGAAGGAGGAATTGCATGCCAGTCATGAAAAATCAGAGCTGCCTCCAATGCCTTGTACACCTGTCATGACAACTATTCACACACACACACACACACCAGTGGCCGAAAAACAGAGAGTGCCCTTTGAGAGCCCATTCGATCCCTCTCGCGGCAGGTGTCAGCCAAATTCCAGGTGCCAGACATGAACATCCAACATCACTCGCTGGCCACTTAGAAAATGTGGTGCCATTCTCGCTGTCAGCACAAAAATAGTGAGCATATGATCACTTTCAAGCTGGCAATGAAATTTGTGTAAGTGCCCCCATGAGTGTGGCGTTGCAAAAGCAACACACGTGGCGTGCACGTGTGTCATACCCCCTCAACATGTGGTGCGCAGGGGGAAAGCGCACTTGCATGACATGCTGTATGTATTTACAGACATGATCACTTGGGGGCCAGACAGCCACGTCTGAGAGCACACAGCGTACGTCGGCAGGCTGCTCTATGTGAAACAAACCATCAGATTACGTAGCAGGCAATCTGAATGTCATCCGTGTCCAGGCCAACACGCGTGCCTGGCAGAACACACACACCACAGGACTATGACAATATGACAAGCCAACAGTGCCACAAATACGCCATTCTCAGTTACGTATCACCAAAAATACGCTGTAACAAATGCCATTTTGTCCGTTATTACGGTACTTTTTTCCTCTTTTTAAAAAAAAAATACATTTATCTCCTTGTTGATCCTGTTTTAAGACAGTGATTGTAGCACAGTGGTGAAGTTTTCGTCTGGTAATCAGAGCTTTTGTAAATTGCAGGTTCGAATCCCTTGAGTGGCATTTATTTTTTATTTAACCAGGGTTATGTATTGTGTCCCCTTTTACTTGTTTATATCAACCCAGTGATATTCACTAATTATACAACTGGTTTTTATTTTATTTTTCTCCACATCAGCAGTGCAATGTGGTGCACCACATTCCAGCTGCTCGCACTGTGTTTGTGCACATGCACAATGTTTTGTGGTTCCCCATTTCATGATTGGTTTGCAGATTTTCTTCCGGTTTCTGTGTCTTTTGTGTTATGTGTGAAGCGGCCCTAAATTTTGGAATGACTGACTTACGCTACTGTTGTTATCCAACATATATACTGATGTTCAAGAAGCTGAGGATTTTAATTGTGTAATTTTTTATGTATTTGTTTTGGGCCCTTTCACACGTACTGCAAATTTCTTTGATTTGCGCATAAAGTGCACATGAAGTCAGGAATCATTTGCAAAACGTAGAAAATCATAGCTGCCTCATACACCTGTTGCTACAGCTATTTGTGCACACCAGCAGCTGAAAGACAGAGTGTGCGCTGTGCGAGCCCATCAATCCCTCTCATTGGAGGTGTCAGCCAAATTCCAGGTGACACACACGAACATCTAACACTGCTCATTTGGGACTTAGAAAATATGTGGCCATTCGTGTCTGTCATCAAAACAAACTCCGCTATGTTTGTTTCTAAATTATAACAGCTGAGTGGATCCTTGTTATTTGACTGTTGCTTGGTATGTCACGTGACATGGATTATTCGTTCCGTTTTGTGTTGCATTGCATTTAGCATGCAAATATGGTTGATGTGATTTTTCGCTGGACTGATGAAGTAGACAAAGTGTTTTTTTTGTTGTTTTTTTTGGAAGTATCATAGATTGCATCTGTTTTTTTCAAGTTGACTGAGAACAATTTTGGACTCCTATTTAAAGTTTGTGTCAGACTGTTGATGTCAAAGCACCAGTGATGCACCAAAATGTAAGTCCCTTTTCTGTTGTTTATAAATTAATATAATATCAAATGACAAGGATCTATTTTAGCTGTTATATAAAACAAATAATGAATGTTTTGACATTCTTTCTCGCCAGGTTGTGAAAGTTCCAGTGTGAGCGCGTGGCCCGTCAATGCTTAATTGTTTTTACATTTGGTGGTCGCAGCATCCAATGAGGCCAAACATATGGAACCAAAATTGCACAGTAAATGGAGCAAAATTGCAAATGAGACAAATGATCAATATCACTTGATGTACAGCACAAACAACCAATAAAATGACAAGGATCTATTCAGATGTTATATAATACTCACTGATTTTAATTTGAAAGCAGATTAAAATGATTTATTGATGATCAGCAAATGAAATAATGGTTGTTCTGAAGCAGCTACCAGAATCACTGCCTCCAGATCACTTCTGGATAAAAGCTCTGCTGCTCCAATAAGGGGTCATGTGACCCAGAGAGAAGAGTTCAGGTGTGTCACTCAGTGGGAGAGAGAAGCACCGTGAAACTGACTGCTGGTTCAGTGCTTCAGCTGTAGTCACTGAGGAGCTGCAATGGGTTCTTGTGGGAAAAGAAGAGATGTGTCTCCAAGAAGCAAAAGAAAAAAGCTCCATTTGCTCGTGAGTGTTATGGTTGGCCCTGACCTATGGTCAAAAGGTTTTGGGTAATGATTGAAAGAAAGAGACTGTGGATACAACTGAAACACGGTTTATGGCCTCACTGTGTGACAGGGTGAGGAGTTTAATAAACCGAGAGGACTTTTGCATCTTTGCTTCTCCTCCACAAATGTTGTTAGGTAGTTCAGGCTGCCCCCTGAGAGCTGCTCTGTGGAGCCAGAAAACAGCAGCAGGAAATACTGCAATAACATTTTGTCCTCCAATTAGAAATCTATCAGCTAGACATCTATCAGCTTTCTTGGCAATGAAGAAAGCAGAGTGCAACATGAATAACTTAAAGTATTTACTAGTATATGAACAAACTGAAATGAGGCCATGTCGGGGTTACAGTTAAAATATTCAAATGTACAAATATACAGGCCCAGACACCAGATACATGTTAGGGATTCATTATAATCCTCCCACCTATAATTTGAGTTGTGTGTGTGTGGATGTCGCTGTCCGCTGTTATTCCACCAACTGCTCCACTGAAACTGGTCCAATCACACTGCCAAGGAAAGGATTATTATCATGGCCTTCCCTATATAGGCTATTATGGAGTTGAAATTTTGCACCACTGTCAAGTGCAGGCTGCTTAATCTCTCTTACATATCTCCAATGCTTCATCTTTGATGCCACAATTGTTTTGGTCATGCTAGCACCTCGCGGACCATGAGAGTTCAGTATGGTTGCCAACATCATGTCCAGATCCATCATGAATCACTGCTTCAAGGTGCCCACTTTAGTCACATCATCAGCCACAGTATAAAAATATACTTAACACTTATCAATGAATCACAAATTAAAACTACTTCTTTTTTGTGCTTAGGGGTGCATACCACCATCCTCTCTATTGGAATGTGTGGAATAATGGCTACAATTGTTCTAAGTTTATACAATACACAAATTGAAACAATGAAAAAATAAAATAAAATATTGAAAATATACAAAACATATTGTACGACTTAGGAAACAGCACAAGTTTGATCATTTTAAAATTGAACAGCACTTTTAAAAGATTCAGTCTTGTTTGGCCTTGAGCAAACAAGTGTCAGCGCTAATGCCCTGATTTCAACAGTCCACTTATGTTTTTTGTTTTTAAATGAAAATCACTGACAATTTTTTAACTACTCTTTAAGAAACAGGTACCTCTGCTCGTAATAATTGTAATAATAATAATACAAGAGCCATCTTGAATTACTTACCTTTCAACAGCCTTATTCCAAAATGGAGTAAATTAATTTTTTCCCCTCCAAATTCTCCTCACAACACACCATAATAACAACATAAGGAGTTTTTTTTTTTTTTGGCAATACTTGCTAATGTATTAAAAAAAAAAAAAAAAAAAATCACATGTCCAAAAGTACTGACACCCTTTCCTCTATACTTTGTTGAAGTACTATGGGCAACAATTACAGCCTCAGGTCCTCTTGAATATGATGTCACAAGCTTGGAGCACCTATCTTTGGGGAGTTTTACCCATTCCTCTTTGCGGCACATCTCAAGGTCCATCAGGCTGGATGGGGAGTGTCGGTGCACAGCCATTTTCAGATCTCTCCAGAGATGTTCAATCGGATTCAGGTCTGGCTTGGCCACTCAAGGACATTCACAAATTTGTCCTGAAGCCACTCCCTTAATGTCATGGCTGTGTGGTGAGGGTCATTGTTCAGCTGAAAGATGAACCGTCGCCCCAGTCTGAGGTCAAGAGCGCTCTGGAGGAGGTTTTCATCCAGGATGTCTCTGTACATTGCTGCAATCATCTTTCCCTCAAGCTGACAAGTCTCCCAGTTCCTGTTGCTGAGAAACATCCCCACAGCATGATACTGCCACCACCATGCTTGAGTTTAGGGTGGTGCCTGGTTTCCTCCAAACATGACACCTGGCATTCACACCAAATAATTCAATTTTTGTCTCATCAGACCAGAGAAGTTTGTTTCTCCTGGGCTGAGAGTCCATCTCCTGGTGGGCTGTCATGTGCCTTTTACTGAGGAGTGGCTCCGTCTGGCAACTCTACCATACAGGCCAGATTGGTGGATTGCTGCAGAGATGGTTGTCCTTCTAGAAGATTCTCCTCTCTTCACAGAGGAGGGTTGGAGCTCTGACAGAGTGACCATTGGGTTGGTTCTTGGTCACCTCCCTCACTAAGACCCTTCTCCCCCAATCACTCAGTTTAGACGGGTAGCCAACTGTAGGAAGAGTCCTGGTGGATCTGAACTTCTTCCATTTATGGATGATGGAGGCCATTGTGCTCAATGGGACCTTCAAAGCAGCAGAAATTTTTCTGTACCCTTCCCCAGATTTTTGCCTCCAGACAATCCTGTCTTGGATGTCTACAGATAATTCCTTTGACTTCATGCTTGGTTTGTGCTCTGACATGCACTGTCAATTGTGGGACCTTATATGCAGACAGGTGTTTGCCTTTACAAATCATGTCCAGTCAACTGACTTTACCCCAGGTGGACTGCAATTAAGCTGTAGAAACATCTCAAAGATGATCAGTGGAAACATGTTGCACCTGAGATCAGTTTTGAGCTTTATGGCAGAGGCTGTGAATACTTATGTACATGTGCTTTCTTAAGGTTTTTAGTTATTAGTTTAGTTATTAGTTAAGAAACATCTCTAAGCTCAGGAAAATGGTGTCTCGAAATGATTTAGAGCTTATTATTCATGCTTTTGTCTCAACACGTTTAGACTATTGTAACAGTTTGTTTTCATGTCTAAACAAGAAGGAGCTGCATTGACTGAAGTTGGTACAGAACTCTGCAGCAAGAATTCTGACACAAGCTAACAGAAGGACTCATATTTCCCCAATTTTAAAGGAGCTTCATTGGTTGCCAGTGTCCTTCAGGATCAATTTTAAAATTTTGGTTTTAACTTTTAGAGCTCTACATGGCCAGGCGCCTCCCTATATCTGTGACCTCATCCAGCCTTATGCCCCTGCCAGGGCTTTGAGGTCTGTGGACCAAAATCTGTTGATGGTTCCTCGCACCCATTTTGCAACCAGAGGAGAGCGATCCTTCCAGGCTGTTGCTCCCAGGCTTTGGAATGGTCTCCCGCTCTCTCTGCGCTCACTGGACTCTGTCGATACTTTTAAAAGCCAACTTAAGACTTTCTTTTTTACTCAAGCGTTTGCTTAGCTTTTAGGCTGCTCTGTGATCCTATGTTATGTTTTATGTTTTTATGTCTCAGCCATTGTCTGATGTTTTGTGTGGTGTACTCTGCTTTTATGTTGTGAAGCACCTTGTGGCTCTCGTCTGTGAAAGGTGCTATATAAATAAAATTTACTTACTTACTTACTTATTATTATTCCTAAATATGCAAAAATCTGAAAAACCCCACACTTTTTCACATTGTCATTATGGGTTGTCATTATGTGTGTACAATTTTGATGAAA
This sequence comes from Thalassophryne amazonica, assembly GCF_902500255.1. Lineage (NCBI taxonomy): Eukaryota > Metazoa > Chordata > Actinopteri > Batrachoidiformes > Batrachoididae > Thalassophryne > Thalassophryne amazonica. Next base: position 94,643,925 of record NC_047111.1, read on the forward strand.
AAAGGAATTTCATCCATTTTGGAATAAGGCTGTAACATAACAATATGTGAAAAAAGTGAAGCGCTGTGAATACTTTCTGGATGCACGCTACTATATTTCACCATACATATTTCTCTAAAAATTTATCTCATGCTGTTAAACTATGAAAAATAATCTATTGTAAATAAGTCAGCATGCTTCCTTATGGGGGGGGGGGGGGGGGGGTGGTGGAGTTTAACCCTGGTTTGTGCATGGCACCTTGGGCCAAATTATGTGATTTTACTCTGTATAATTAAAGTGAATTGAATTAAAAGTGTAATGGATTCTACCTTGGACCATGCCACACTCCCTTAACAAGTTTAATGAAATGTGTTTCAACAGTTTTGTATAATCTTGCTCACTGTTAAATAATTACAGATAAAAACATAACCTCCCTGTCAGGCAATTAATGAGAGGCCAGTGAAGAGTGACACATAATTCTGATGAAACATTGAACATTGTTCTCTCTTAATCTCTCTCAAACTGGTGGTTGGCTCTCACTGTGGTATTGTATCACTTCCTGTTCCGGAGCACAGCAGTGTTTTGCTGTATCTGTTAGCTGTTTAATCTGCGTAGTTAGATTGATCTAGATAATTAGATAATGATTTATTTCACAGTGTAATCTTCACGTGCCTTAACTAAAGCACCCTCTCTGCTGAATCACCTCTAAATTATTTTCACATTCTTCACTTTGTGTGTTTTTAGGAATCCTTTAACTTAGCGCAGCTATTAGCTCTTAGCCAGTTTAGCATGGCAGCTTCTCCTGTCTCTCCCACACTTTTCTGCGCTGGGTGTGAATTGTTTAGTTATTCCTCGGCCTCCTTTAGCAGTAACGGTACTTGTAATAAGTGTAGCTTGTTCGTAGCTTTGGAGGCCAGGCTGGGCAAATTGGAGACTCGGCTCCGCACCTTGGAAAATCCTACAGCTAGCCAGGCCCCTGTAGTTGGTGCGGACCAAGGTAGCTTAGCCGCCGTTAGCTGTCCCCCAGCAGATCCCGAGCAGCCGGGAAAGCAGGCCAGCTGGGTGACTGTGAGGAAGAATCATAGTCCTAAACAGAAGCCCCCTGTACACCACCAACCCGTTCACATCTCTAACCGTTTTTCCCCACTCGGCGACACACCCGCCGAGGATCAAACTCTGGTTATTGGCGATTCTGTTTTGAGAAATGTGAAGTTAGGGCCCTGTCCCACTGGCGTTTAGGAGGATTTGCGCATGAAATGAGGAGACAAAAGCTGTGCATCTGCAACAAAGGTGGGCGGAAATGACAAATGTCTCGGGGTGGATCAGCGAATACATGAGGAAGAAAAGCGGATATAACAGGGAACAGAAGCGAAGGCGACCGCGGAGGCGACCCCCATGAGGGGCACAGCGGCCGTGATGCACTCGCTCCATCCATGCCTACTCTGTCTGCATGCGCAACATACCATTTGCGACCGTGATGTCCGTGACCGTCCACCTGGTCGTTACTGTGAGTTTCTTTGTGATTTTCAGACCTTTTGTCTGACTTAGTGCTTAGCTCAGATAAGATAATTATAGTGGGTGATTTTAACATCCACATAGATGATGAGAATGACAGCCTCAACACTGCATTTAATATATTATTAGACTCAGTTGGCTTCGCTCAAAATGTAAATGAGCCCACCCACCACCTTAACTACACTTTAGATCTTGTTCTGACTTATGGTATGGAAATAGAAGACTTAACAGTATTCCCTGAAAACCCCTTTTTGTCTGATCATTTCTTAGTAACATTTACATTTACTTTAATGGACTACCCAGCAGTGGGGAATAAGTTTCATTACACTAGAAGTCTTTCAGAAAGCGCTGTAACTAGGTTTAAGGATATGATTCCTTCTTTATGTTCTCTAATGCCATATACCAACACAGTGCAGAGTAGCTACCTAAACTCTGTAAGTGAGATAGAGTATCTCGTCAATAGTTTTACATCCTCATTGAAGACAACTTTGGATGCTGTAGCTCCTCTAAAAAAGAGAGCTTTAAATCAGAAGTGACTGACTCTGTGGTATAACTCACAAACTCGTAGCTTAAAGCAGATAACCCGTAAGTTGGAGAGGAAATGGCGTCTCACTAATTTAGAAGATCTTCACTTAGCCTGGAAAAAGAGTCTGTTGCTCTATAAAAAAGCCCTCCGTAAAGCTAGGACATCTTTCTACTCATCACTAATTGAAGAAAATAAGAACAACCCCAGGTTTCTTTTCAGCACTGTAGCCAGGCTGACAAAGAGTCAGAGCTCTATTGAGCTGAGTATTCCATTAACTTTAACTAGTAATGACTTCATGACTTTCTTTGCTAACAAAATTTTAACTATTAGAGAAAAAATTACTCATAACCATCCCAAAGACGTATCGTTATCTTTGGCTGCTTTCAGTGATGCCGGTATTTGGTTAGACTCTTTCTCTCCGATTGTTCTGTCTGAGTTATTTTCATTAGTTACTTCATCCAAACCATCAACATGTTTATTAGACCCCATTCCTACCAGGCTGCTCAAGGAAGCCCTACCATTATTTAATGCTTCGATCTTAAATATGATCAATCTATCTTTGTTAGTTGGCTATGTACCACAGGCTTTTAAGGTGGCAGTAATTAAACCATTACTTAAAAAGCCATCACTTGACCCAGCTATCTTAGCTAATTATAGGCCAATCTCCAACCTTCCTTTTCTCTCAAAAATTCTTGAAAGGGTAGTTGTAAAACAGCTAACTGATCATCTGCAGAGGAATGGTCTATTTGAAGAGTTTCAGTCAGGTTTTAGAATTCATCATAGTACAGAAACAGCATTAGTGAAGGTTACAAATGATCTTCTTATGGCCTCGGACAGTGGACTCATCTCTGTGCTTGTTCTGTTAGACCTCAGTGCTGCTTTTGATACTGTTGACCATAAAATTTTATTACAGAGATTAGAGCATGCCATAGGTATTAAAGGCACTGCGCTGCGGTGGTTTGAATCATATTTGAGCATATTTCACCCATATTGGCTTCTCTTCATTGGCTCCCTGTTAACTCCAGAATAGAATTTAAAATTCTCCTATTACTTATAAGGTTTTGAATAATCAGGTCCCATCTTATCTTAGGGACCTCATAGTACCATATCACCCCAATAGAGCGCTTCGCTCTCAGACTGCAGGCTTACTTGTAGTTCCTTGGGTTTGTAAGAGTAGAATGGGAGGCAGAGCCTTCAGCTTTCAGGCTCCTCTCCTGTGGAACCAGCTCCCAATTCGGATTAGGGAGACAGACACCCTCTCTACTTTTAAGATTAAACTTAAAACTTTCCTTTTTGAAAAAGCTTATAGTTAGGGCTGGATCAGGTGACCCTGAACCATCCCTTAGTTATGCTGCTATAGACTTAGACTGCTGGGGGGTTCCCATGATGCACTGAGTGTTTCTTTCTCTTTTTGCTCTGTATGCACCACTCTGCATTTAATCATTAGTGATCGATCTCTGCTCCCCTCCACAGCATGTCTTTTTCCTGGTTCTCTCCCTCAGCCCCAACCAGTCCCAGCAGAAGACTGCCCCTCCCTGAGCCTGGTTCTGCTGGAGGTTTCTTCCTGTTAAAAGGGAGTTTTTCCTTCCCACTGTAGCCAAGTGCTTGCTCACAGGAGGTCGTTTTGACCGTTGGGGTTTTACATAATTATTGTATGGCCTTGCCTTACAATATAAAGCGCCTTGGGGCAACTGTTTGTTGTGATTTGGCGCTATATAAAACAATTGATTGAATTGATTGATTGATATTCCACTGTTAAAGGAGATTTTTTTAATGAAAGACGTGCGGACGGGTCTGCACGTCGGGACGCAGCAGGCGCGGTGCGGCGGCACAGGAAAAAAAACACCTCCGTGTTGATAACCATTTGTAAAATCCAGGCGGCTTTTGATGACTTTCAGTGGAGTGAGTATATGAGAAATTGTTTAACAGCTGGACATGTTCCAACTTGTCCTTAAGGCTTCCAACGGAGGTGTTTTTCCTGTGGCGGAGCGTCGCGGCGGCTGCGAGCTGACGCTGCAATCCGCCCGCACATCTTTCATTAAAAAAAATCTCCTTTAACAGTGGAATATCCGGATAAAATGCTGAAACCGACTTCTTCTGAAACTTCTCTGTTCTCTCATGACATCCTGGATCAATAGAGCCTGAAATGTGAAGGTTTTCAGCTTGAAACAGGCTGACGACGGCGCCTGAGAGCGCTGCGCAACGTCTCGCTCCGTGGGAAGTCCTTAAAGCGACAGTATCACCTCAAAATCTCTCATCAGCCGTTAAAATTTTCACCGAAAACCAGCTTAATTCTTCGAACCGTGTCCACTTCGATGTGTCTCACAGGTTTAGAAAAAATTTTGATCAAACAAAGCGCCAGTCTCTCAGCAACTTCTCAGACAAAGGAATTCCGACGAGGGGCTGGACGACTCCTCCCACATGTAGTGCTCACAGGCGAATGACGTCACCGACAGGCATGGAAAAACTCACACATGCGCACGAGGGTTCAAGCATGTCTGACGTAAAAACATATGAATGAAATCCATATACTTTTTGAAAAAAATAAAAAGGACCTATACTTTATGGACAGCCCTCGTATTTCTGGTGTTGGGACCTTAGTATGGCCTTTAAATATTCAGAGGGTTTGGATCATCTCACCCAGGAGCAATATAAATCTGAATTAGCAGCAGGACTGGCATCTCGTCCATACCAACACAAAGCTGGACGATGGAAAAATGATCCCACACCATGCTCAGATGTTGAATGAATATCAAGATATTTATTCCTAACTCATAGACACACCAGGTATTTTTGTATTTTATATGATTTATGTCACGTATGCATTGTGAATTGCTGGTCTCCTCCAGGAGGGGCCAGCTGCTGATTATTTCCCACAGAGTAATGCATGATTGATGTGATACATAATGCTCTTGGTGTTTCATGATGGATTTTAATATTATTTCTCGCTTTGTAGGTACTACCCACTGTCTCGCATTGTTGAGGCATTAAATAAACAAAACAGTGGTGAAAATGAAAAAAATCTCACATCAACTTACAATGTCCGCTATGGATTGCTTTCACACCAGCCATCATTGCTAAGCACGTTGTTAAGAGCTCACAGGCAGAGTTCCCAGATGTGTGACTGAGTCAATACACATGTTCCTCATATATTATGTAAAAGCTAGGGAGAAATAAACACTTCTAAAACTGAAGTGGAACCAAATAATACCTCTGAACTTATTATTTCGCAGATGTTAGCATGGTGATGTTACAGGCTGGTAGCTAGTTGCAAAACTGAGTTTCGTTTGTGTGCAAATATAACCTCTTTGTCATATATCATGCAAAAGCTAGTGAGAAATCAGTACTTATACAACTGAAAATGCTGTTTCAGTAACCTGATAACACCTCTAGAGTCATTTACAAGACAATTTGTGGATGGTAGCATGCACGCTAACTTCCGCTAACTCTAAGCTAACTTCTTATGGAGTTAAAATTGACTCATTAATACCTGCAAATGCACAGAGGATGATCAACAAATATTCCTTGATTTGCACAATTTCCACTCTTGTCAAAAGCTCATGTACACCCCCAATTCCAATGAAGTTGGGACGTTGTGTGAAATGTAAATACAAACAGAATACAATGATTTTCAAATCATCTTCAACCTATATTCAATTTAATACACCACAAAGACAAGATTTTTAATGTTCAAACTGATAGACTTTTTTGTTTTTGTATAAATATTTGCTCATTTTGAAATGGATGCCTGTAACACATTTCAAAAAAGCTGGGACAGGGGCAACAAAAGACTGGAAAAGTTGATGAATGCTCAAAGAACACCTGTTTGGAACATTCCACAGATGAACAGGTTAATTGGAAACAGGTGAGTGTCATGACTGGGTATAAAAGGAGCATCCCCAAAAGGCTCAGATGGGGCAAGGATCACCACTTTATGAACAGCTGCGTAAAAAAAAATAGTCCAATGGTTTAAGAACAATGTTTCTCAATGTTCAATTGCAAGGAATTTAGGGATTCCATCATCTACAGTCCATAATATAATCAGAAGAATCAGAGAAGAGAGAGAACTTTCTACATGTAAGCAACAAGGCCGAAAACCAACATTGAATGGCCATGACCTTCGATCCCTCAGGCGGCACTGCATTAATTGTGTATAGGATCTTACCACATGGGCTCAGGAACACTTAAGAAAGCCAATGTCAGTTAACACAGTTCGTCGCTACATCTACAAGGTAAAACTCTACCATGCAAAGCAAAAGCCATACTTCAACAACATCCAGAAACACTGCCGTCTTCTCTGGGCCGGAGCTCATTTGAAATGGACAGACACAAAGTGGAAAAGTGTGCTGTGGTCTGATGAGTCCACATTTCAGATTGTTTTTGGAAATTATGGGCGTCGTGTCCTCTAGACAAAAGAGGAAAAAGACCATCCAGATTGTTTCTAGCGCAAAGTTCAGAAGCCAGCATCTGTGATGGTATGGGGGTGTGTTAGTGCCCATGGCATGGGCAACTTAAACTTCTGTGATGGCACCGCACCAACAATTCTGAAAGGTACATCCATGTTTTGGAACAACACATGCTGCCATCCAAGCAACATCTTTTTCAGGGATGTCCCTGTTTATTTCAGCAAGACAATGCCAAGCCACATTCTGCACATGTCACAACACCGTGGCTTTGTAGTAAAAGAATGTGGGTACTAGACTGGCCTGCCTGCAGTCCAAACCTGCCGCCCATTAAAAGTGTGTGACACATTATGAAGTGCAAAAGACGACAACGGGGACCCCGGACTGTTGAACATCTGAAGTCGTACGTCAAGCAAGAATGGGAAAGAATTCCACCAAAGCTTCAACAATTAGTGTCCTCAGTTCCCAAACGCTTATTGAGTGTTGTTAGACGGAAAGGTGATGTAACACAGTAGTAAACATACCACTGTCCCAGCTTTTTTGAATCGTGTTGCAGGCATCCATTTCAAAATGAGCAAATATTTGCACAAAAACAATAACGTTTATCCGTTTGAACATTAAATATCTTGTCTTTGTGGTGTATTCAACTGAATATAAGTTGAAGAGGATTTGCAAATCATTGTATTCTGTTTTTATTTACATTTTACACAACGTCCCAACTTCATTGGATTTGAGGTTGTACACACACTCATATGCAAGGCTTCCTGCAGATGCTGTGAAAATTTAATTATTATTTTTGATTGATTGATTGATAGAGGGGCTTTATTGAACACATATAAATTATACATAAGATAATGGGATCTTAATAATTAATTAACAACTGCAAATTATAAAGAACACATTGCTCATATGGACTTCGGTATTTTAGCATTGCATTTTTTTAGCTTGTAAATGGACAAAAAAGTACACAGTAGATAAACAAAATCTTTTAAGTCAAGTATTTAACATTTCCTGAATAACATCACAACAAAAATCATATTATTCTAAAAATGTTGAATAAACACAATGAACATCTTAATTTGTCACTTCTATATGTTCTATGCCATTTCATTAAAAAGTTATATCTGATGTTTGTTATTCATTGACTTAACAGTAGTCGCAGAATACCGCTAATGAGGAACAAACAAAGTGCATGTATTCTGATGTCCAGGCTATGTTTTTTTTTTTTTTTTTTCAATCATGACCAACACATAAATGAACATTAGACCAAAATAAGAATTAAAGACAAATACTATCGTTGTTATTATATCCATATAATAACAGCATGCATGTTTGTTACTGAGAGGATACATATTTTAGGTACTGCCATCCAAACACCTGTTCTTTTTTTTAACATGATATGCTTGACAGGTGGAAACATTATTAAACAATATTCAAAAATGAGACAGCAATATACAGTAGGATCACATTGCACATACTGGATAACATCACTCGCAAAGAGTATAGGCTGAAACACAGAAGTACTACAAATTTTGCTTATTTCAGGATACATTTCTAAGTAAGTTTTTTCCAATGAAAAATCTTTAATTTTGAGCATGGTATCCATTCAGAAGAGTTTATTCCATCCAAAAAGAGTGGTTACCAACTTCTAGCTGGTTTGTTATAAAAAAAATGATAATTCCTGAAAAAAAATGGTGACAAGTGGTCTATTCTAAAAGGGGATTTAAGTGACTTTGTTCGTGGCATGGTTCTTGTTGCCAGATGGGCTGGTCTGAATGGCCGGTGAGTGTAGATGAAAATGGTGTTCGAGCAGTGTGCCAATCATACCATCATGCTACTAAATGTCACACTTGTGCCATATTTCAGATTGTAAACAAAGCTTCCATCCTCAGCCACTCCTCCTCAAACCCCCCCACCCACCCTTAACCCCTTCTATATTGACCAGAATGAATGATGTGGGAAAAACCAGAATGGCATTGTTGGTCAGAGGACGTTTTTGCCTCTAAATGTGTTTATGTGTGTGTGTGTGTGTGTGTGTGTGTGTGTGTGTGTGTGTGTGTGTGTGTGTGTGTGTGTGTGTGTGTGTGTGTGTGTGTGTATTTATGGAAAGCACCTGTCATCTGTGGAGAGAGGCAGAGTGCAGGGCTCGTGTGCACTAAATGCACACATGGGGAAATCACATGCAGTAAACGTACACATGGGGCCAGGCCAAACGGGGGACAGAAAAGCACGGCACACAGAGGGGGCATGGCTTCATTCTTTGGACAGGACACCATTAAGTCACAAAGCCTTTATACAGAGCTGTTGGCTGGTTTATTAATGTTTAAAATGCTGTTCAGACTCTGAAAAACAAAACAAAAAAAAACCAAAGTGATCTCTTTCTTGTTGTTCTTTGTTGAACGGATGGATCGTGTTTGTTTTAAGGGACACTATAATAACCTGTTTTTACTTCTGAGAAATACAGAATTCCTCCAGTGTGTAGTTGAGTGGATCACATGACAGTACACTGATGTTTGTGTGTGAGTGCATGTAAATGGATGAATGCGAAGCGTCACTATAAAGCCCTTTGAGCATCTGCTTCAGATAAAAAAGTGTGACAGAAATGCAGCCCATTTACCATTTTTATTACCTCTCCTGGGGAGATAATATATTGAAATTGCAAAATAAATCAATTGTACTGAAATTTGTTTGCATGTCTGGGCATTTAGTAGAATCGCCCCCCTCCCCCGCCCCTTTGGCATTGTTATTGTGTTGTGGTTGAAGCTCATCACATGACTGCCATGGTGAATTCACCAGAATTGGTATAGTGCACCACATTGGGGCATCAGAGAACTTCTGTCATATTATTACCCATAATTCTATATTCTACATTATATAACACCTAAATAGATCCTTGTCATTTCATTGGTGGTTTGTCATGTGATATTGATCATTTGTCCCATTTGCAATTTTGTTCCATTTACCATGCAAATTTTGGTTCCATACATTTTGCACCATTGCACGCTGTGACCACCTTAACGTAAAAAACTTTGCACGAATGCAGCAATCAAGCATCAACGGACCTGGAGCTCACACTAGCACTCTCGCAACCTTTGACATGGCAATGGTGCTTAGTTTAAAAACAAACATAGCAGGGTATGTTTTGGTGACAGACAACATTTTGAACGAGCGTATTGACAGTGCTCTTTCTTCTAACACAAAAAACAAATTCAGTACGCTGTAAGCCATCTGGGGGCATTTGCAGTATTCACTGGGATGTCTTTAGCTGAAGTAGAAATGCTGTCAGATGAAGAGCTCAACAAATTTCTGTCACGATTTTTCACTGGACTGAGGAAAGCAGACGGCAGTCTGTACACGAAGAAGTCAATGCACTGAATCAGCTACAGACTACATCGTCATTTTAAGACCGTGATAGATGTTGATATTACCAAAGCCGGTAAGTTTCATCATAGTCATAAGGCATACAAAGCGATGATGTGTAAACTGAAACAGGCAGAAAAGGGATACGAGGTCTGTCCAAAAAGTATCGGACCTTTTTATTTTTTGCAAAAACCATATGGATTTGAATCACGTGTGATTGCATCAGCCAAGCTTGAACCTTCGTGCGCATGCGTGAGTTTTTCACGCCTGTCGGTTGCGTCATTCGCCTGTGAGCAGGCTTTGTGTGAGCAGTGGTCCACCCCTCTCATCGGATTTTTATTGCGAATAAATGTCTGAACGATTTGGAGCTTTGCTGCATCAATTGTTTCCAGAAACTATGAGAGAGCTCCAGGTGGTAACCATTTGGAAAATTAATATGGCTTTCAGGGACGATTTTATGGGGATTACACAGATTAAGGAGTGCTCCAGCCGGTTTAAAGACCGTCCACAGCTGCTGAGAGTGCGGCGCGCTCCGAGTGCCGATCGACAGGCTCAAACCCCGCTGAAACAACCAGATCATTTCCAACATGAAGGCTTTGTTGATCCGGGACGTCGTGTGACTTTCACAAAAAGGCAGAAGGGGTGGACATCAGCACTTTTTCAACCAATCAGTGATGAGCGGATGCATCTATGTGTGTTAATGTTCAAACCTTCAGAATTACCACATTATTTTAAAATTAAAAGAAATGTGTTATATTATCACTTTGTAAAAATGACAGAGTTGACATTAATGTAGATAAACTATTCGGATTAATTTGGTTTATAAATCCAAACCATAGGTCAAACCTGCTTTGCTTTTGAGATGAAATGAGATGAGATATACTTTATTGATCTCACAGTGGAGAAATTCTGTTTACCCTCCAATTAGCCCAGACCGCAATTCGTCCACAATTATTACTTGTTTACCGTAATAATGGCACACATCAGAATTAAAGACAGCACATACACATTTGACATTGTTTATGTGCACTAAATTTGAAGAAGTCCGTTATCCGAATTGAGGCAAGTGGGTGAAGGTCTTCCAGCAACCCTGAGTCACGCCACCATTGTTTTCATGACTTCTGCTACATGTCTGGAGCACTGTATGTTGAATATAAATGTAAATGACTTTTTTGTAGCAGCTTGGCAGCCAGGACCCTTCTGCTGGGGTAGAGTTGAGCTCGTCTCCTCACAGCTGCCTGACTGCTGCAAAACATGTAGCAGACAGGAACCAACATGTATGATTTTAGGGATTACAAATGTTTTTGACCGTTGCTAACTATGCCAGCAAAAAATATATATATATATATATTAGTGGACTAAAAAAACAAATTTAGCGGAAGCTAATTGGTCCGCTGATGGTTTCTGAAGTTTGCTGAAAAGCTAATCTGCTAACAAAAAGGTTATCTTTGCTAATTAGGGGAGGTGATGGTCTAGTGGTTAAGGTGTTGGGCTTGAGACCAGAAGATCCTTGGTTCAAATCTACGCCTGACTGGAAAATTACTAAGGGCCCTTGGGCAAGGTCTTTAATCCACTATTGCTCCCGGTGTATAGTGAGCACCTTGTATGGCAGCACCCTGACATTGGGGTGAATGTGAGGCATAATTGTAAAGCGCTTTGAGCGACTGATACTGTTGGAAAAGCGCTATATAAATGCAGTCCATTTACCATTTCCATTCACTTAGTGGTTAGCATATTAGCGGAACTGTGCCCACCACTGATTATTTGTATATTCTGCATCAGACACAAGTTATGTTGATCCACAGCACTGTAAATGTTAGCCTCCGTGTTTTTTCATTCAAGCAATGGAAGGAATATTTAATTCTGTGAAAGATGGAATGTTCAATTCAATGAGGCTCATGAAATATTCTTACCATTGCACTCATACACATTCATTATTTGTATATTCTGCATCAGGTACAAGTTATGTTGATGCACAGCACTGTAAATGTTAGCCTGCGTAAGCATCCACTTTCAGAATTACATTTAAATACACCTTACCACTTAAATCGTTCCAACGTCCAGCTACGCAAATTGTAATGTATCTTTATTTTCATATAAATGTATTTAGAAATAATTAAAACAACTGATTAATGCCTCTTAAACAACTCAGAATAACACAAAAAGTGATGGAATTACTTTTGCAACCTTCTGAATGGCTAAAAGGCATACATCGGAGGTTAGGACACCTTTGATTTACTCAATTTAGGTAACCTCTTGAGGAGCCATCTCAAAATAATAAATAAATATTTAATTTAATTTAAAACTCTTTGTACCCCAAGCAACTGTATGGTGTGTGGCATCCTTCAGTTTCACCAGACTATGTGGCTGTGCCCTGGGTTGTCTAAACTGTGCCGATTTCACTCTGCTTGATCTTTTGATGGTAATGTTTTTCTTCAGCAAGCTATCCTTGCTTCCCCTCCCTTCTCTGGAGACTGCTTCTCACCTTAAACGTAATAGTAAGTTAAATCCCTGGTGGAGTATGTGGCTGTTTCTTAGCACCAAGCTGTAAGTTTTATGGATTACGCTGTGAACTATCTCCTCTGCTGAAAAATATAAAGTTGCCACTATTATATTGTTTATGGGAGTGCTTACATGTTTTTTTTTTTTTTTATCTGCCACTCTTGACGTAAGTACCCATCAATCAATCAATCAATCAACTTTTTTTTTATATAGCGCCAAATCACAACAAACAGTTGCCCCAAGGCGCTCTATATTGTAAGGCAAGGCCATACAACAATCATGAAAAACCCCAACGGTCAAAACGACCCCCTGTGAGCAAGCACTTGGCAACAGTGGGAAGGAAAAACTCCCTCTTAACAGGAAGAAACCTCCAGCAGAACCAGGCTCAGGGAGGGGCAGTCTTCTGCTGAGACTGGTTGGGGCTGAGGGAAAGAACCAGGAAAAAGACATGCTGTGGAGGGGGGCAGAGATCGATCACCAATGATTAAATGCGGAGTGATGCACACAGAGCAAAAAGAGAAAGAAACAGTGCATCATGGGAACCCCCCCACAGTCTACGTCTAAAGCAGCATAACCAAGGGATAGTCCAGGGTCACCCGATCCAGCCCTAACTATAAGCCTTAGCGAAAAGGAAAGTTTTAAGCCTAATCTTAAAAGTAGAGAGGGTATCTGTCTCCCTGATCTGAATTGGGAGCTGGTTCCACAGGAGAGGAGCCTGAAAGCTGAAGGCTCTGCCTCCCATTCTACTCTTACAAACCCTAGGAACTACAAGTAAGCCTGCAGTCTGAGAGCGAAGCGCTCTATTAGGGTGATATGGTACTACGAGGTCCCTGAGATAAGATGGGACCTGATTATTCAAAACCTTATAAGTAAGAAGAAGAATTTTAAATTCTATTCTAGAATTAACAGGAAGCCAATGAAGAGAGGCCAACACGGGTGAGATATGCTCCCTCCTGCTAGTCCCCGTCAGTACTCTAGCTGCAGCATTTTGAATTAACTGAAGGCTTTTTAGGGAACTTTTAGGACAACCTGATAATAAAGAATTACAATAGTCCAGCCTAGAGGAAATAAATGCATGAATTAGTTTTTCAGCATCACTCTGAGACAAGACCTTTCTGATTTTAGAGATATTGCGTAAATGCAAAAAGGCAGTCCTACATATTTGTTTAATATGCGCTTTGAATGACATATCCTGATCAAAAATGACTCCAAGATTTCTCACAGTATTACTAGAGGTCAGGGAAATGCCATCCAGAGTAAAGATCTGGTTAGACACCATGCTTCTAAGATTTGTGGGGCCAAGTACAATAACTTCAGTTTTATCTGAGTTTAAAAGCAGGAAATTAGAGGTCATCCATGTCTTTATGTCTGTAAGACAATCCTGCAGTTTAGCTAATTGGTGTGTGTCCTCTGGCTTCATGGATAGATAAAGCTGGGTATCATCTGCGTAACAATGAAAATTTAAGCAATACCGTCTAATAATACTGCCTAAGGGAAGCATGTATAAAGTGAATAAAATTGGTCCTAGCACAGAACCTTGTGGAACTCCATAATTAACTTTAGTCTGTGAAGAAGATTTCCCATTTACATGAACAAACTGTAATCTATTAGACAAATATGATTCAAACCACCGCAGCGCAGTGCCTTTAATACCTATGACATGCTCTAATCTCTGTAATAAAATTTTATGGTCAACAGTATCAAAAGCAGCACTGAGGTCCAACAGAACAAGCACAGAGATAAGTCCACTGTCCGAAGCCATAAGAAGATCATTTGTAACCTTCACTAATGCTGTTTCTGTACTATGATGAATTCTAAAACCTGACTGAACCTCTTCAAATAGACCATTCCTCTGCAGGTGATCAGTTAGCTGTTTTACAACTACCCTCTCAAGAATCTTTGAGAGAAAAGGAAGGTTGGAGATTGGCCTATAATTAGCTAAAATAGCTGGGTCAAGAGATGGCTTTTTAAGTAATGGTTTAATTACTGCCACCTTAAAAGCCTGTGGTACATAGCCAACTAACAAAGATAAGTTGATCATATTTAAGATTGAAGCATTAAATAATGGTAGGACTTCCTTGAGCAGCCTGGCAGGAATGGGGTCTAATAAACATGTTGATGGTTTGGATGAAGTAACTAATGAAAATAACTCAGACAGAACAATCGGAGAGAAACAGTCTAACCAAATACCGGCATCACTGAAAGCAGCCAAAGATAACGATACATCTTTGGGATGGTTATGAGTAATTTTTTCTCTAATAGTCAAAATTTTGTTAGCAAAGAAAGTCATGAAGTCATTACTAGTTAAAGTTAATGGAATACTCAGCTCAATAGAGCTCTGACTCTTTGTCAGCCTGGCTACAGTGCTGAAAAGAAACCTGGGGTTGTTCTTATTTTCTTCAATTAGTGATGAGTAGAAAGATGTCCTAGCTTTACGGAGGGCTTTTTTATAGAGCAACAAACTCTTTTTCCAGGCTAAGTGAAGATCTTCTAAATTAGTGAGACGCCATTTCCTCTCCAACTTACGGGTTATCTGCTTTAAGCTACGAGTTTGTGAGTTATACCACGGAGTCAGACACTTCTGATTTAAAGCTCTCTTTTTCAGAGGAGCTACAGCATCCAAAGTTGTCTTCAATGAGGATGTAAAACTATTGACGAGATACTCTAACTCCCTTACAGAGTTTAGGTAGCTACTCTGCTCTGTGTTGGTATATGACAATAGAGAACATAAAGAAGGAATCATATCCTTAAACCTAGTTACAGCGCTTTCTGAAAGACTTCTAGTGTAATGAAACTTATTCCCCACTGCAGGGTAGTCCATCAGGGTAAATGTAAATGTTATTAAAAAATGATCAGACAGAAGGGAGTTTTCAGGGAATACTGTTAAGTCTTCTATTTCCATACCATAAGTCAAAACAAGATCTAAGATATGATTAAAGTGGTGGGTGGACTCATTTACTTTTTGAGCAAAGCCAATAGAGTCTAATAATAGATTAAATGCAGTGTTGAGGCTGTCATTCTCAGCATCTGTGTGGATGTTAAAATCGCCCACTATAAGTATCTTATCTGAGCTAAGCACTAAGTCAGACAGAAGGTCTGAAAATTCACAGAGAAACTCACAGTAACGACCAGGTGGACGATAGATAATAACAAATAAAACTGTTTTTTGGGACTTCCAATTTGGATGGAAAAGACTAAGAGACAAGCTTTCAAATGAATTAAAGCTCTGTCTAGGTTTTTGATTAATTAATAAGCTGGAATGGAAGATTGCTGCTAATCCTTCGCCCCGGCCCGTGCTACGAGCATTCTGACAGTTAGTGTGACTCGGGGGTGTTGACTCATTTAAACTAACATATTCATCCTGCTGTAACCAGGTTTCTGTTAGGCAGAATAAATCAATACGTTGATCAATTATTATATCATTTACCAACAGGGACTTAGAAGAGAGAGACCTAATGTTTAATAGACCACATTTAACTGTTTTAGTCTGTGGTGCAGTTGAAGGTGCTATATTATTTTTTCTTTTTGAATTTTTTTGCTTAAATAGATTTTTGCTGGTTATTGGTGGTCTGGAAGCAGGCACCGTCTCTACGGGGATGGGGTAATGAGGGGATGGCAGGGGGAGAGAAGCTGCAGAGAGGTGTATAAGACCACAGCTCTGCCTCCTGGTCCCAACGCTAGACAGTCACAGTTTGGAGGATCCAAGAAAATTGGCCAGATTTCTAGAAATGAGAGCTGCTCCATCTAAAGTGGGATGGATGCCGTCTCTCCTAACAAGACCAGGTTTTCCCCAGAAGCTTTGCCAATTATCAATGAAGCCCACCTCATTTTTTGGACACCACTCAGACAGCCAGCAATTCAAGGAGAACATGCGGCTAAACATGTCACTCCCGGTCTGATTGGGGAGGGGCCCAGAGAAAACAACAGAGTCCGACATTGTTTTTGCAAAGTTACACACCGATTTAATGTTAATTTTAGTGACCTCCGATTGGCGTAACCGAGTGTCATTACTGCCGACGTGAATTACAATCTTACCAAATTTACGCTTAGCCTTAGCCAGCAATTTCAAATTTCCTTCAATGTCGCCTGCTCTGGCCCCCGGAAGACAATTGACAATGGTTGCTGGTGTCGCTAACTTCACATTTCTCAAAACAGAGTCGCCAATAACCAGAGTTTGATCCTCGGCGAGTGTATCGTCGAGTGGGGAAAAACGGTTAGAGATGTGCACGGGTTGACGGTGTACACGGGGCTTCTGTTTAGGGCTACGCTTCCTCCTCACAGTCACCCAGTCGGCCTGCTTTCCCGACTGCCCGGGATCCGCCAGGGGGGAACTAACGGTGGCTAAGCCACCTTGGTCCGCACCGACTACAGGGGCCTGGTTAGCTGTAGAATTTTCCACGGTGCGGAGCCAAGTCTCCAATTCGCCCAGCCTGGCCTCCAAAGCTACGAATAAGCTGCACTTATTACAAGTACCGTTACTGCTAAAGGAGGCCGAGGAACAGCTAAACATTTCACAACCAGAGCAGAAAAGTGCGGGAGAGACAGGAGAAGCCGCCATGCTAAATCGGCTAAAAGCTAGTAGCTACGCAACCTAGTGGATTCCTAAAAACACGCAAAGTGAATAATGTGTAAATAATTTAGAGGTGATTCAGCAGAAGGAGTGCTTTAGTTAAGGCACCAGACAGGCCATGAAGCAGCACAAGTAACGCACGGCAACAGCGAACGCACGACAACGGTGCAAAAATAAAATAAAAATCCACTAGACAGGCTGTGGAGCAGCACAGGTAACACACGACAACAGTGGTAGAAAATAAAATAAAAATCCACTAGACAGGCTGCGGAGCAGCACAGGTAACACACGACAACGGTGGTAAAAAAAAAATAAAAATAAAATAAAAATCCACTAGACAGGCCGTGGAACAGCACAGGTAACACACGACAACGGTGGTAAAAAATAAAATAAAAATCCACTAGACAGGCTGTGGAGCAGCACAGGTAACGCACGACAACGGCGGCAAAAAATAAAATAAAAATCCACTAGACAGGCTGCGGAGCAGCACAGGTAACGCACGACAACGGTGGTAAAAAAAAATAAAAATAAAATAAAAATCCACTAGACAGGCCGTGGAACAGCACAGGTAACGCACGACAACGGTGGTAAAAAATAAAATAAAAATCCACTAGACAGGCTGTGGAGCAGCACAGGTAACGCACGACAACGGCGGCAAAAAATAAAATAAAAATCCACTAGACAGGCTGTGGAGCAGCACAGGTAACGCACGACAACGGCGGAAAAAAATAAAATAAAAATCCACTGAACAGGCTGTGGAGCAGCACAGGTAACGCACGACAACGGTGGTAAAAAATAAAATAAAATCCACTAGACAGGCTGTGGAGCAGCACAGGTAACGCACGACAACGGTGGTAAAAAATAAAATAAAAATCCACTAGACAGGCTGCGGAGCAGCACAGGTAACGCACGACAACAGTGCTAAAATAAAATAAAAATCCACTAGACAGGCTGTGGAGCAGCACAGGTAACGCACGACAACAGTGCTAAAAATAAAATAAAAATCCACTGAACAGGCTGTGGAGCAGCACAGGTAACGCACGACAACAGTGCTAAAAAATAAAATAAAAATCCACTGGACAGGCTGTGGAGCAGCACAGGTAACGCACGACAACAGTGCTAAAAAATAAAATAAAAATCCACTGGACAGGCTGTGGAGCAGCACAGGTAACACACGACAACAGTGCTAAAAAATAAAATAAAAATCCACTGGGCAGGCTGTGGAGCAGCACAGGTAACACACGACAACAGTGCTAAAAAATAAAATAAAAATCCACTGGACAGGCTGTGGAGCAGCACAGGTAACACACGACAACAGTGCTAAAAATAAAATAAAAATCCACTGGGCAGGCTGTGGAGCAGCACAGGTAACACACGACAACAGTGCTAAAAAATAAAATAAAAATCCACTGAACAGGCTGTGGAGCAGCACAGGTAACACACGACAACAGTGCTAAAAATAAAATAAAAATCCACTGAACAGGCTGTGGAGCAGCACAGGTAACACACGACAACAGTGCTAAAAATAAAATAAAAATCCACTGGGCAGGCTGTGTACCAGCACAGGTAACACACGACAACAGTGCTAAAAAATAAAATAAAAATCCACTGGGCAGGCTGTGGAGCAGCACAGGTAACACACGACAACAGTGCTAAAAAATAAAATAAAAATCCACTGAACAGGCTGTGGAGCAGCACAGGTAACGCACGACAACAGTGCTAAAATAAAATAAAAATCCACTGAACAGGCTGTGGAGCAGCACAGGTAACACACGACAACAGTGCTAAAAAATAAAATAAAAATCCACTGGGCAGGCTGTGTACCAGCACAGGTAACACACGACAACAGTGCTAAAAAATAAAATAAAAATCCACTGGACAGGCTGTGGAGCAGCACAGGTAACACACGACAACAGTGCTAAAAAATAAAATAAAAATCCACTGAACAGGCTGTGTACCAGCACAGGTAACGCACGACAACAGTGCTAAAATAAAATAAAAATCCACTGAACAGGCTGTGGAGCAGCACAGGTAACACACGACAACAGTGCTAAAAAATAAAATAAAAATCCACTGGGCAGGCTGTGTACCAGCACAGGTAACACACGACAACAGTGCTAAAAAATAAAATAAAAATCCACTGAACAGGCTGTGGAGCAGCACAGGTAACGCACGACAACAGTGCTAAAATAAAATAAAAATCCACTGAACAGGCTGTGGAGCAGCACAGGTAACACACGACAACAGTGCTAAAAAATAAAATAAAAATCCACTGAACAGGCTGTGTACCAGCACAGGTAACGCACGACAACAGTGCTAAAAATAAAATAAAAATCCACTGAACAGGCTGTGGAGCAGCACAGGTAACACACGACAACAGTGCTAAAAAATAAAATAAAAATCCACTGGGCAGGCTGTGGAGCAGCACAGGTAACACACGACAACAGTGCTAAAAAATAAAATAAAAATCCACTGGGCAGGCTGTGTACCAGCACAGGTAACACACGACAACAGTGCTAAAAAATAAAATAAAAATCCACTGAACAGGCTGTGTACCAGCACAGGTAACACACGACAACAGTGCTAAAATAAAATAAAAATCCACTGAACAGGCTGTGGAGCAGCACAGGTAACACACGACAACAGTGCTAAAAAATAAAATAAAAATCCACTGGGCAGGCTGTGTACCAGCACAGGTAACACACGACAACAGTGCTAAAAAATAAAATAAAAATCCACTGAACAGGCTGTGTACCAGCACAGGTAACACACGACAACAGTGCTAAAAAATAAAATAAAAATCCACTGGACAGGCTGTGTACCAGCACAGGTAACACACGACAACAGTGCTAAAAAATAAAATAAAAATCCACTGGGCAGGCTGTGTACCAGCACAGGTAACACACGACAACAGTGCTAAAAAATAAAATAAAAATCCACTGGACAGGCTGTGTAGCAGCACAGGTAACACACGACAACAGTGCTAAAAAATAAAATAAAAATCCACTGGGCAGGCTGTGTACCAGCACAGGTAACACACGACAACAGTGCTAAAAAATAAAATAAAAATCCACTGGGCAGGCTGTGGAGCAGCACAGGTAACACACGACAACAGTGCTAAAAAATAAAATAAAAATCCACTGGGCAGGCTGTGTACCAGCACAGGTAACACACGACAACAGTGCTAAAAAATAAAATAAAAATCCACTGAACAGGCTGTGGAGCAGCACAGGTAACACACGACAACAGTGCTAAAAAATAAAATAAAAATCCACTGGGCAGGCTGTGTACCAGCACAGGTAACACACGACAACAGTGCTAAAAAATAAAATAAAAATCCACTGGACAGGCTGTGTACCAGCACAGGTAACACACGACAACAGTGCTAAAAATAAAATAAAAATCCACTGAACAGGCTGTGGAGCAGCACAGGTAACACACGACAACAGTGCTAAAAAATAAAATAAAAATCCACTGAACAGGCTGTGGAGCAGCACAGGTAACACACGACAACAGTGCTAAAAAATAAAATAAAAATCCACTGGACAGGCTGTGGAGCAGCACAGGTAACACACGACAACAGTGCTAAAAAATAAAATAAAAATCCACTGGAACAGGCTGTGTAGCAGCACAGGTAACACACGACAACAGTGCTAAAAAATAAAATAAAAATCCACTGGGCAGGCTGTGTACCAGCACAGGTAACACACGACAACAGTGCTAAAAAATAAAATAAAAATCCACTGGACAGGCTGTGTAGCAGCACAGGTAACACACGACAACAGTGCTAAAAATAAAATAAAAATCCACTGAACAGGCTGTGTAGCCAGCACAGGTAACACACGACAACAGTGCTAAAAATAAAATAAAAATCCACTGGACAGGCTGTGTAGCAGCACAGGTAACACACGACAACAGTGCTAAAAATAAAATAAAAATCCACTGAACAGGCTGTGGACCAGCACAGGTAACACACGACAACAGTGCTAAAAAATAAAATAAAAATCCACTGGACAGGCTGTGTACCAGCACAGGTAACACACGACAACAGTGCTAAAAATAAAATAAAAATCCACTGGCAGGCTGTGTAGCAGCACAGGTAACACACGACAACAGTGCTAAAAATAAAATAAAAATCCACTGAACAGGCTGTGTACCAGCACAGGTAACACACGACAACAGTGCTAAAAAATAAATAAAATCCACTGGAACAGGCTGTGGAGCAGCACAGGTAACACACGACAACAGTGCTAAAAATAAAATAAAAATCCACTGGACAGGCTGTGTACCAGCACAGGTAACACACGACAACAGTGCTAAAAAATAAAATAAAAATCCACTGGGCAGGCTGTGTACCAGCACAGGTAACACACGACAACAGTGCTAAAAAATAAAATAAAAATCCACTGGGCAGGCTGTGTACCAGCACAGGTAACACACGACAACAGTGCTAAAAAATAAAATAAAAATCCACTGAACAGGCTGTGGAGCAGCACAGGTAACACACGACAACAGTGCTAAAAAATAAAATAAAAATCCACTGGGCAGGCTGTGTAGCAGCACAGGTAACACACGACAACAGTGCTAAAAAATAAAATAAAAATCCACTGGACAGGCTGTGTACCAGCACAGGTAACACACGACAACAGTGCTAAAAATAAAATAAAAATCCACTGGGCAGGCTGTGTACCAGCACAGGTAACACACGACAACAGTGCTAAAAAATAAAATAAAAATCCACTGGACAGGCTGTGTACCAGCACAGGTAACACACGACAACAGTGCTAAAAAATAAAATAAAAATCCACTGGGCAGGCTGTGTACCAGCACAGGTAACACACGACAACAGTGCTAAAAAATAAAATAAAAATCCACTGGGCAGGCTGTGTACCAGCACAGGTAACACACGACAACAGTGCTAAAAAATAAAATAAAAATCCACTGGACAGGCTGTGTACCAGCACAGGTAACACACGACAACAGTGCTAAAAAATAAAATAAAAATCCACTGAACAGGCTGTGTACCAGCACAGGTAACACACGACAACAGTGCTAAAAAAATAAAATAAAAATCCACTGGGCAGGCTGTGTACCAGCACAGGTAACACACGACAACAGTGCTAAAAAATAAAATAAAAATCCACTGGGCAGGCTGTGTACCAGCACAGGTAACACACGACAACAGTGCTAAAAATAAAATAAAAATCCACTGGACAGGCTGTGTACCAGCACAGGTAACACACGACAACAGTGCTAAAAAATAAAATAAAAATCCACTGACAGGCTGTGGAGCAGCACAGGTAACGCACGACAACAGTGCTAAAAAATAAAATAAAAATCCACTGAACAGGCTGTGTACCAGCACAGGTAACGCACGACAACAGTGCTAAAAAATAAAATAAAAATCCACTGGGCAGGCTGTGTACCAGCACAGGTAACACACGACAACAGTGCTAAAAAATAAAATAAAAATCCACTGGACAGGCTGTGTACCAGCACAGGTAACACACGACAACAGTGCTAAAAAATAAAATAAAAATCCACTGGGCAGGCTGTGTACCAGCACAGGTAACACACGACAACAGTGCTAAAAAATAAAATAAAAATCCACTGAACAGGCTGTGTACCAGCACAGGTAACGCACGACAACAGTGCTAAAAAATAAAATAAAAATCCACTGGGCAGGCTGTGTACCAGCACAGGTAACACACGACAACAGTGCTAAAAAATAAAATAAAAATCCACTGGACAGGCTGTGTACCAGCACAGGTAACACACGACAACAGTGCTAAAAAATAAAATAAAAATCCACTGGGCAGGCTGTGGAGCAGCACAGGTAACACACGACAACAGTGCTAAAAAATAAAATAAAAATCCACTGAACAGGCTGTGTACCAGCACAGGTAACACACGACAACAGTGCTAAAAAATAAAATAAAAATCCACTGGGCAGGCTGTGTACCAGCACAGGTAACACACGACAACAGTGCTAAAAAATAAAATAAAAATCCACTGGGCAGGCTGTGTACCAGCACAGGTAACACACGACAACAGTGCTAAAAAATAAAATAAAAATCCACTGGGCAGGCTGTGTACCAGCACAGGTAACACACGACAACAGTGCTAAAAAATAAAATAAAAATCCACTGAACAGGCTGTGTACCCAGCACAGGTAACGCACGACAACAGTGCTAAAAAATAAAATAAAAATCCACTGGCAGGCTGTGTACCAGCACAGGTAACACACGACAACAGTGCTAAAAAATAAAATAAAAATCCACTGGGCAGGCTGTGTACCAGCACAGGTAACACACGACAACAGTGCTAAAAAATAAAATAAAAATCCACTGGGCAGGCTGTGTACCAGCACAGGTAACACACGACAACAGTGCTAAAAAATAAAATAAAAATCCACTGGAACAGGCTGTGTACCAGCACAGGTAACGCACGACAACAGTGCTAAAAAATAAAATAAAAATCCACTGAACAGGCTGTGTACCAGCACAGGTAACGCACGACAACAGTGCTAAAAAATAAAATAAAAATCCACTGGACAGGCTGTGTACCAGCACAGGTAACACACGACAACAGTGCTAAAAAATAAAATAAAAATCCACTGGACAGGCTGTGTACCAGCACAGGTAACAGCACGACAACAGTGCTAAAAAATAAAATAAAAATCCACTGGGCAGGCTGTGTACCAGCACAGGTAACACACGACAACAGTGCTAAAAATAAAATAAAAATCCACTGGGCAGGCTGTGTACCAGCACAGGTAACACACGACAACAGTGCTAAAAAATAAAATAAAAATCCACTGGGCAGGCTGTGTACCAGCACAGGTAACACACGACAACAGTGCTAAAAAATAAAATAAAAATCCACTGGGCAGGCTGTGTACCAGCACAGGTAACGCACGACAACAGTGCTAAAAAATAAAATAAAAATCCACTGGGCAGGCTGTGTACCAGCACAGGTAACACACGACAACAGTGCTAAAAAATAAAATAAAAATCCACTGGGCAGGCTGTGTACCAGCACAGGTAACACACGACAACAGTGCTAAAAAATAAAATAAAAATCCACTAGACAGGCTGTGGAGCAGCACAGGTAACAGCACGACAACAGTGCTAAAAATAAAATAAAAATCCACTAGACAGGCTGCGGAGCAGCACAGGTAACGCACGACAACAGTGCTAAAATAAAATAAAAATCCACTGAACAGGCTGTGGAGCAGCACAGGTAACACACGACAGATCGTCGTCACCTAGGCATATTTTCAAGTTGTGTTTTGCATTATTCATGAGCTTCTTCTGGTTGCACGTAATGTACTGTTGTGTATACCTTAATTAGTTTGAGCTAAATGTGAGAGATTGAAGCATATTTGTTTAATTGTTATACATGGTTGTTGGTATGCATTGAAAATGTCACAGATTATCGAGATAACAATAACTCTGATGTTGACTTATAGGCACTATATGCATTGCCATCATTATCCATCTAATATTTTTAATATAATCTGCAACCAAAGTAGTCATTATTGCTTTGACGATGCTGCAGATGGATTATGGAAAAGACACATCTGTGTGATGCACAGATGGTTTTACTTGGTAACAGGAAGCAATCAAAGATATTTTATTGTCACAGCTCAGTCTGAATAGTGGGTTTTCCACCAGTTGAGGTCATGCTACTGACATTCCTGTATTGTGTGTTGAAGTGTCCTTCAGCAAGAGACCGAGTGCTAAATTACTCCATCTTCAGCATAATGTAAAATTTGAATCCAGGAATGCGGGTGGTTCTTGTCCCGTAGAAATATCCAAGTTGCTGGTGGCTAGTACTGTCCTCAAAATACTGAAAAATGTGTTGATATAGTACTTTGCAGCATCCACAACACCACAGAACTGTCTTGAGTCCTGAATGGCAGCCACCCAGGCAGACAACTGGTCCATCCCCATATCTAAAATAACATCTATCTACTGCAGCCAGGTGAATCATAGGCATCCCCATTGGTTTCTCCAGCTACTGAGGTCCTCAACACTGAGGCACCTGCACACTGATGTCTCCCCAAAGGTTTTCTACAGAGACCGGGAACAGCTGATATGAAGCCCATATCTGGGTGTCGCCATTTTGACAGCAGCAGCACAATGAATTCATTAATGCATAAATGGGTGGAGAATGCACGTGATGAAAGAAGCCTAAACATGCCCTTCTCTTCAAGTCTGAACCACCTAAGCTAATAGGCTAACCTTCAATGTTTATTAAATCACATTTCTGGGGACTGTGTGGTGGTCCTCTTAATTAATGATTTGCTTTGGTGTGGACATTAAAAGTGCTAATGGTTTTCTAAGCAAATGTGCATTAAAGGCAGCTGGTAAACGTGCTAACATTAGGATAAAACATTACATAAGACACAAGTTTCATTCAGTGTGAAAATTCCAGCAGGGACATCCATTAGGACGTTTCACCACACAACAAGCTGTATTCATCCAGGTGTTTGTAATAAAATACTCCAACTGATAGACAAAGCCTCCACAGCAGCAAGCAGCCGCAGCAACCTCTGAGCTACAGATGCTACGAGAAGCAAACATTCAGCTGAGCCACTGTCACTCAAAGTGACCACACCCCTAATTTTAAAGAACTTTATTGAGCCCCGGTACAGTTGTCAAGGAGGAGGAAACAATTTACAGAGACCAAAAGTGTTTTTGTCCCAGGCTGTAAACATGTTTATTTATGCTCTAAGGTTGGACATTTAAACATGGTCACCTATCTCAGCAAACATGTCCACACCCGTCTCACTGGCGGCCCAAATGGGGCCAATGCAGTTTTGTCAGGGGCTCCACCTGAGGGCCAGCAGGTTGGAGTTGGGCTTGGGCCACCCATGTGGGGCCCACATGGGGCCCATGAGCTCTGTTCCACATGACACGGTGTCTGTGCTGCGGCGCGCCGTCCACAAGACACGTGTGTTGGGCAGAACATGCGCTGACCGGCTGGACACACCAGACCAGCAGATGTGGACATGAGAAGAGTGAACTGCTTCTCATTCATGTCATTTCATGACTGTAAGTCAGTGACCATGGGTCATCTACAGAGAAACAGATGGATCATATGTTTTGCCCGCTTGATAAATGTGGTGTTTTTATATGGTGTGTGGGTTTATTTCATTTTAAATATGTCCATCTCCTTCCTCACATCAGGCAGGTTCCCGCAGCTTTCACAGGACAGTGATCATAGTTCAGTGGTAAAGTTTCTGACTGACAATCAGAGCTTTTGGAAGGTGTGGGTTCAAGTCCCGCAGGTGGCATTTAATTTTTATTTTTTTATTTTCAGCAGCTGCGCGATATGTAACCACGTCGTGCAGCTGCTGGCAGTGTGTTCTTGCATGCACAAACCGTTGCATCAGCATCGCGCACGCCTGCCCGTCAGCGAGATGTTTCGTGGTTCGATCATACAAGCTGTTTCGCCGTGAGTCGCCCTGAGTTGTACTTTATTTGCACTATGTGTGAAGTGGCTGTAAGAACTGCTCCTTTCATATGAAGTCATTCTAGTAGTACTCAATGATCCTCCCAAGAGACCAAGTACCAAAGACATTCAGCCATTGCTTTAGGTCACTGGTGAGCATCCAAGTCCGACAATGATCCAGCAAAACAGGTAACACTACACACAGTAAAGGTCATTCACACTAATTGTGTTTGTAGAGTGTTGGTAGGCATCCTGTCTGTACTACACTACTGCCCCCTGTGGTGCACAATCAATACAGCAGATATTTGCACCTGCTGTTTTTTTTTCCTCCTTTAAGGTAGGAGAACTGTAACTTTCTCAAACGCAACACATTTGCAAGTTGTACCGCCCCACTATGCACCAACTTCTGATTTTCCCTTTTTAGATATTTCTGTTTTATTTTTGAAATATTCCAGACTTCAGAGACAGTTTGCCACCTCCTTGAGAAATCATCCATTCTATTCCAAACAATGTATAAAAGAAAAAAAATATGACAAGCAGTCAGTGTCTTCAGCAGCCTCTGTAGACATTTGTTCATTCAGTGCTGTTGTTCTGGGTGTCAAACAGACAGGAGAAAGGCTGATGCATAATATAAAATAGATGGAACTCTGAAGACTGCAAAGATACAAAGAAATATATCCAACAACATTTGCATTCACTCCCAGGAGAGGTGCTGCTCTCTGCACATCCAACTAGAAAAAGTAGACTATTCTTAGATTTAAGATTCTTCACAGACAGACTTTGTCTTTCACATGCATGAAATATTTCCCCACAAACACATACTCACCTGCTGTAATCTCACCTCCAGCCATGAAATATTCCATGGAAACCTCAATTATCCATGATAACTTTTTACCAGAGCAGACAAAGATGTGAATGACTGGGAAGAGTACAATGGATATAAAAAAGTAAAACACACCCTTGGACTTTTACATTTTTAAAGTTATTCATGCCATTTTGCAAATCAATCACTCACTCATTAATCTTCAACTGCCTATACTTGGCTCTCACTGCGGTATTGTATCACTTCCTGTTCCGGAGCACAGCTGTGTTTTGCTGTATCTGTTAGCTGTTTAATCTGTGCAGTTAGATTGATCTAGATAACTAGATAACGATTTGTTTCACAGTGTAATCTTCACGTGCCTTAACTAAAGCACTCCCTCTGCTGAATCACCTCTAAATTATTTACACATTATTCACTTTGTGTGTTTGTAGGAATCCGCAAGCTTAGCGCAGCTACTAGCTCTTAGCCGGTTTAGCATGGCGGCTTCTCCTGTCTCTCCCGCACTTTTCTGCTCTGGTTGTGAAATGTTTAGTTATTCCTCGGCCTCCTTTAGCAGTAACGGTACTTGTAATAAGTGTAGCTTATTCGTAGCTTTGGAGGCCAGGCTGGGCAAATTGGAGACTCGGCTCCGCACCGTGGAAAATTCTACAGCTAGCCAGGCCCCTGTAGTCGGTGCGGACCAAGGTAGCTTAGCCGCCGTTAGTTTCCCTCTGGCAGATCACGAGCAGCCGGGAAAGCAGGCCGACTGGGTGACTGTGAGGAGGAAGCGTAGCCTTAAACAGAAGCCCCGTGTACACCGCCAACCAGTTCACATTTCTAACCATTTTTCCCCACTCGACGACACACCCGCCGAGGATCAAACTCTGGTTATTGGCGACTGTTTTGAGAAATGTGAAGTTAGCGACACCAGCAACCATAGTCAATTTTCTTCCGGGGGCCAGAGCAGGCGACATTGAAGGAAATTTGAAACTGCTGGCTAAGGCTAAGCGTAAATTTGGTAAGATTGTAATTCACGTCGGCAGTAATGACACCCGGTTACGCCAATCGGAGGTCACTAAAATTAACATTGAATCGGTGTGTAACTTTGCAAAAACAATGTCGGACTCTGTAGTTTTCTCTGGGCCCTTCCCCAGTCGGACCGGGAGTGACATGTTTAGCTGCATGTTCTCCTTGAATTGCTGGCTGTCTGAGTGGTGTCCAAAAAATGAGCTGGGCTTCATAGATAATTGGCAAAGCTTCTGGGGAAAACCTGGTCTTGTTAGGAGAGACGGCATCCATCCCACTTTGGATGGAGCAGCTCTCATTTCTAGAAATCTGGCCAATTTTCTTAAATCCTCCAAACCGTGACTATCCAGGGTTGGGACCAGGAAGCAGAGTTGTAGTCTTACACACCTCTCTGCAGCTTCTCTCCCCCTGCCATCCCCTCATTACCCCATCCCTGTAGAGACGGTGCCTGCTCCCAGACCACCAATAACCAGCAAAAATCTATTTAAGCATAAAAATTCAAAAAGAAAAAATAATATAGCACCTTCAACTGCACCACAGACTAAAACAGCTAAATGTGGTCTATTAAACATTAGGTCTCTCTCTTCTAAGTCCCTGTTAGTAAATGATATAATAATTGATCAACATATTGATTTATTCTGCCTTACAGAAACCTGGTTACAGCAGGACGAATATGTTAGTTTAAATGAGTCAACACCCCCCGAGTCACTCAACTGGCTTTGCTCAAAATGTAAATGAGCACACCCACCACTTTAATCATAACTTAGATCTTGTTCTGACTTATGGTATGGAAATTGAAGACTTAACAGTATTCCCTGAAAGCTCCCTTCTGTCTGATCATTTCTTAATAACATTTACTTTAACTCTGATGGACTACCCAGCAGTGGGGAATAGGTTTCATTACACTAGAAGTCTTTCAGAAAGCGCTGTAACTAGGTTTAAGGATATGATTCCTTCTTTATGTTCTCTAATACCATATACCAACACAGGGCAGAGTAGCTACCTAAACTCTGTAAGTGAGATACAGTATCTCGTCAATAGTTTTACATCCTCATTGAAGACAACTTTGGATGCTGTAGCTCCTCTGAAAAAGAGAGCTTTAAATCAGAAGTGCCTGACTCCGTGGTATAACTCACAAACTCGCAGCTTAAGGCAGATAACCCGTAAGTTGGAGAGGAAAAGGCGTCTCACTAATTTAGAAGATCTTCACTTAGCCTGGAAAAAGAGTCTGTTGCTCTATAAAAAAGCCCTCCGTAAAGCTAGGACATCTTACTACTCATCACTAATTGAAGAAAATAAGAACAACCCCAGATTTCTTTTCAGCACTGTAGCCAGGCTGACAAAGAGTCAGAGCTCTATTGAGCCGAGTATTCCTTTAACTTTAACTAGTAATGACTTCATGACTTTCTTTGCTAATAAAAGTTTAACTGTTAGAGAAAAAATTACTCATAACCATCCCAAAGACGTATCGTTATCTTTGGCTGCTTTCAGTGATGCCGGTATTTGGTTAGACTCTTTCTCTCAGATTGTTCTGTCTGAGTTATTTTCATTAGTTACTTCATCCAAACCATCAACATGTCTATTAGACCCCATTCCTACCAGGCTGCTCAAGAAAGCCCTACCATTATTTAATGCTTCGATCTTAAATATAATCAATCTATCTTTATTAGTTGGCTATGTACCACAGGCTTTTAAGGTGGCAGTAATTAAACCATTACTTAAAAAGCCATCACTTGACCCAGCTATCTTAGCTAATTATAGACCAATCTCCAACCTTCCTTTTTTCTCAAAAAGTCTTGAAAGGGTAGCTGTAAAACAGGTAACTGATCATCTGCAGAGGAATGGTCTATTTGAAAAGTTTCAGCCAGGTTTTAGAATTCATCATAGTACAGAAACAGCATTAGTGAAGGTTACAAATGATCTTCTTATGGCCTCAGACAGTGGAGTCATCTCTGTGCTTGTTCTGTTAGACCTCAGTGCTGCTTTTGATACTGTTGACCATACAATTTTATTACAGAGATTAGAGCATGCCATAGGTATTAAAGGCACTGCGCTGTGGTGGTTTGAATCATATTTATCTAATAGTTTACAATTTGTTCATGTAAATGGGGAATCTTCTTCACAGACTAAGGTTAATTATGGAGTTCCACAAGGTTCTGTGCTAGGACCAATTTTATTCACTTTATACATGCTTCCCTTAGGCAGTATTATTAGATGGCATTGCTTAAATTTTCATTGTTACGCAGATGATACCCAGCTTTATCTATCCATGAAGCCAGAGGACACACACCAATTAGCTAAACTGCAGGATTGTCTTACAGACATAAAGACATGGATGACCTCTAATTTCCTGCTTTTAAACTCAGATAAAACTGAAGTTATTGTACTTGGCCCCACAAATCTTAGAAACATGGTGTCTAACCAGATCCTTACTCTGGATGGCATTACCCTGACCTCTAGTAATACTGTGAGAAATCTTGGAGTCATTTTTGATCAGGATATGTCATTCAATGCGCATATTAAACAAATATGTAGGACTGCTTTTTTGCATTTACGCAATATCTCTAAAATTAGAAAGGTCTTGTCTCAGAGTGATGCTGAAAAACTAATTCATGCATTTATTTCCTCTAGGCTGGACTATTGTAATTCATTATTATCAGGTTGTCCTAAAAGTTCCCTGAAAAGCCTTCAGTTAATTCAAAATGCTGCAGCTAGAGTACTAACGGGGACTAGAAGGAGAGAGCATATCTCACCCATATTGGCCTCTCTTCATTGGCTTCCTGTTAATTCTAGAATAGAATTTAAAATTCTTCTTCTTACTTATAAAGTTTTGAATAATCAGGTCCCATCTTAGGGACCTCATAGTTGTTACTGTTATGTGTCGACGCGAGTTGAGGAGCAGACCTGCGTCAGACAGAACCCAGCGCTAAAAATAACCAGAAAGCGGTTCCAACAACAGAAACAATTTATTGTTCACCTGTGCATAATAATGTGTACAAAACTGAAACAACGTCCTTCTGGTGGAGTGACTGTTGGCACGCTCTTAAGCGCCCAAAAGAATAGAAGCCCGACGCTCCTGGACCCACTACCACCAGACAAACACCCCCCAGGTGGACACAACAAACTGACTCTCTGTGAAGCAAAGAAGAGGTGAGGTAAGTCAGCAGTTACAACAATATCTTTCAAAAGACACACGCTATCAGCAACACATTCAGGTCTGTATCTTTTTTAACTTTATGCAAATGAGCAGCTTCTCACAACAAGTGGAGGATCACTTATCCTGCACGCCACAGCAGTGAGAAGCAAGCTACACAATTCTTATCACAATTCCAGTATACTGCGTAACAAAACACCAAGTTACTATCAACAATTAGTCAAACACTTAATCACCTTTAATGTGTGCTGACAGCATGTGTCCTCACCCTTCCTTGCCTCACGGGCTCGATGTGTCAAACCCAGGCGCGGTCCTCAGCGTCTCACAAACGAACATCACAAGGTCGAGTTCCCGGCAGTTCTGCTTGAATCACACATGCCTTAAATGCAGAACGCCATCCAATTATCTGCTTCAGCTGAAAGTCTTTAAGGTTGCATGGGAGCACCAGTCACAGGTGCTACACATGATGTTGATGAGGGTGAGGACTCTTCAGCCAGCACCTTCTCCACAGACAAATCAGTTTTCATGCCACCTGAAGAGCAAAGAAAAGAAAAGAACACCAAAACATCCAGCCACACCCCCCAACACACAACAGTACCCCCCCATCAACGGGAAGCCTCCCGGCGACCGAACAGACCAGGCCCGAGAACAGCACCTCCCTCCGGGGTCCACGTCAGGAAGCAGACAGCACCACGCTCCTAAGGTCCACCACAGACAGCAGGACAGGCACCGCAGCTGGAAGGCCGGCTGGAATCAACAAAAGCCCCAAAACATTCCCCAGTACAATTCAACACACAGAAAAAAACATAAAACCCACCCAAAACCCCCCCAGGGGACCGTCCCATCAAACCCCGGGAAGAAAAGAAAAACTCCCAAACGCAAAAACCCAACACAGCCCCACAAACACAATACAAACGTAAATGCATAAAAGAAAAATAACAAACAACCCCCCCAGAATGACCTGCAGAGCCCAACCCCCCCCCCCCCCCCCCCGAAAGCCTTCATCGCCAGTTCCAGGAGGAACAGCCAGAACCATAATCCCACAAAGGTCCCCAGGTGTACATGGAGCAAAACGGCACCCCCCAGGGGACCGTACCATCAACCCCAGGAGGTACCCTCCCCACAACCCCGGAACCCCAGACCCGGTCAGACTTGGCTAGTTGGCCCCAGGCCAATTCCCCCCCAGAGGACCGTCCCATCAACCCTGGAGGTGGAACCCGGAAGGAAACAGAACAAAATCAAAAATCAACCCCCGGAGGACTACCAAAAACAACCCCGGGGGATATAAAACGACCGTAAACCCTGTTACCCTCCCCGGCACCCCGAAAGACCCCGGGTCCCTCCCAGAGCCCCTCGGCGGCTCAACTTTGGCGAACGGCTAATTCTGCTTGAATCACACATGCCTTAAATGCAGAACACCATCCAATTATCTGCTTCAGCTGAAAGTCTTTAAGGTTGCATGTGAGCACCAGTCACAGGTGCTACACATGATGTTGATGAGGGTGAGGACTCTTCAGCCAGCACCTTCTCCACAGACAAATCAGTTCTCATGCCACCTGAAGAGCAAAGAAAAGAAAAGAACACCAAAACATCCAGCCACACCCCCCAACACACAACAATAGTACCATATCACCCCAATAGAGCACTTCGCTCTCAGACTGCAGGCTTACTTGTAGTTCCTAGGGTTTGTAAGAGTAGAATGGGAGGCAGAGCCTTCAGCTTTCAGGCTCCTCTCCTGTGGAACCAGCTCCCAATTCAGATCAGGGAGACAGACACCCTCTCTACTTTTAAGATTAGGCTTAAAACTTTCCTTTTTGCTAAAGCTTATAGTTAGGACTGGATCAGGTGATCCTGAACCATCCCTTAGTTATGCTGCTATAGACTTAGACTGCTGGGGGGTTCCCATGATGCACTGAGTGTTTCTTTCTCTTTTTGCTCTGTATGCACCACTCTGCATTTAATCATTAGTGATTGATCTCTGCTCCCCTCCACAGCATGTCTTTTTCCTGGTTCTCTCCCTCAGCCCCAACCAGTCCCAGCAGAAGACTGCCCCTCCCTGAGCCTGGTTCTGCTGGAGGTTTCTTCCTGTTAAAAGGGAGTTTTTCCTTCCCACTGTCGCCAAGTGCTTGCTCACAGGGAGTCGTTTTGACCGTTGGGTTTTTACGTAATTATTGTATGGCCTTGCCTTACAATATAAGGCGCCTTGGGCAACTGTTTGTTGTGATTTGGCGCTATATAAATAAAATTGATTGATTGATTGATATACGGGAATGGGTCGCATGGCAACACCTGCAGCAGGGGAACCTAAGCTTCCCTTTCCCAGGCCACATTAACCACCTCTGACTGGGGGATCCCAAAGCATTCCAAGGCCAGTGTGGAGATATAATCTCTCCATCTAGTACTGGGTCCTCGCCGCTGGGCATGCCTGAAACACCTCCCTAGGGAGGCGCCCAGGGGGTATCTTTACCAGATGGCCGAACCACCTCGGCTCGCTACTTTCAACGTGAAGAAACAGTGGCTCTACCCCAATCTCCTCACAGATGACTGAGCTTCTGAACTTATCTCTAAGGGAGACACCAGCCACCCTCCTAAGGAAACCCATTTTGGCCACATGTACCCATGATCTAGTTCTTTCGGTCATGACCCAACCCTCATGACCATAAGTGAGAGTAGGAATGAAGATTAACCAGTAGATCAAGAGCTTCAGATCCCATTTCGTTACAACAGTATGGTAGAGCAAATGCAACAACGTCCCTGCTGTGCCGAGTCTCTGGCCAATCTCACGCTCCATTGTCCCCTCACTCATGAACAAGACCCCAAGGTACTTGAATGCCTTCACTTGGAGCAACATGTCATTCCCTACCCGGAGTAGACAATCCATGGGTTTCCTGCTGAGAACCATGGCCTCAGATTTGGAGGTGCTGATCCTCATCCCAGCTTCTTCACACTCATCTGCGAAGCCAAGAGGACCACATCATTTGCAAAAAGCAGTGATAAGACCCTGAGCCCACCAAACTGGAAACCCACCTTCCCCTGACTACGCCTCGATATCCTGTCCATGAATATCATAAACAGGATTGGTGACAAGGCGCAGCCCTAGCAGAGGCCAACCCCCACCAGATACAAGTCTGACTTACTGCTGAGCACCTGAACACAGCTCTTGCTTTGCAAGTACAGATTAATAATTAATAACTTGAGATTATTTTGTTTTGTTTTTTTACAGAGGGTAATTTTTTTAAATGTTAATATCATGAAGACTGATTTTTCTTTTTCCAAATGACAAAATAAAAACAGAAAAGAAAATGTAAAAGCCCAACGTGTACAGATGTTTGTGTATCCACTGTATATGAAGAAGTGTGAGCTTGGAAAGTGCACTGGACTGACAGATAATATGTTTGTAATGTCTGTGTTGCTGTGGTAACATTTCAAGAGTGAAGCCAGCGCTGAAACTGCACATCTTTGCATCAAAAGCACAAAGATGGGTGGCAATGAGAGGGAAGCTGGTGTCATTTGAATCTACACAGTGGCTGATACTCATAAGGGAGAGCTAAGCCGAACATGAGCCTTAAATCAGCTTACAGATGAAGAGAAACGTACACTGGCTCCTGTTTTTTGTACTCAAACGACTCAAATCTAGAAGGGTTTAGAGATTTCTTTGCATATAGTGTATGTGCTGTGGAGAATGAAAGCACATCCAGCTGTGATGAAATGCGTCCTCTGCCGCCTGCAGCTTAACTTCACTGCTTAATATGTAGGAAATTGAGTTTAATTGGAAATGAGAGTTAGACACTTATATTCCCGGCTGATGTAATTTTACATAATGTTGGCATTAATTCAAGCGACTGACCATATCCAGCACGCTCTGCATGAGATTTAATTATTTCTTGGTGATACATATCATCATCTGAATGACACAAAGAGCAGTCAGAAAGTGCACCTCCAGAAAATGATGTTGAATGGAGGCTGAGAAATAACCCAAATGTAGTATTTTTATGTCTTTGTCAAAGCTTGATCACAGAACTCAAAATTAAGGGCCATCCATGAAAGAGAAGCTTCTGGTCTGAACACAGACCAAATTCAGGAAATTCAGGGCCCTTAAATAAATATTATCATTATTTGAATTACAAGGGCAATCTGATATTTCTGATGTCTGCCAGTCCGGATCCAGATCACCTCCAAAATTCATTAGAGTCTTTCATGCCTTAATGTCTGTCTGTGGTGCAAATTTGGTGAATTCTATTTATTTTTTTCATTTATATAGTGCAAAATCACAACAAAGCTGCCTCATGGCACTTCACACAAGTAAGGTCTAACCCCTAGAGCAAGCACAGAGGTGACAGTGGTAAGGAAAAAGTCCCTCTGATGATTTGAGGAAGAAATCTCAAGCAGGCCAGACTCAAAGGGGTGACCCTCTGGTGAGAATCTGTGAAGTACTTTTGACATAATCCTTCAAAGCTTATAAAAAGTGAAATCTTGATCCAGAATCCAAATCCAGAGCACCGTCAAAATTTAATGAAGTCTTCCATGGCTTAATATGTATCTGTGGTGAAACGTTTGTCAAAATCTGTGCAGTAGTTTTGACGTAAGCCAGAATCCGGATCACCTCCAAAATTCAGTGGAGTCTTCCATGTCCTAATCTATCTGGGGTGCAAATTTGCCTAGAACCCCTGAAGTAGTTTTGACATAATCCTAATAAACCCCATAATCACAGCCTATATAAAGTGTAATCTTTATCCAGAAATCCTGATCCAGAAATCTTGATCCGCAATCAGGATCCGGATCACTTCCACAATTTAATGGAGTCTTCCATGGCATAATATGTGTCTGTGGTGAAAAGTTTGTCAAATTCCATGCAGTTGTTTTGACGTAATCCTGCTAACAGACAGACAGACAGACAGAAAAATACACGCTGACGATTTCATTACATCCTTGGTGGGTGTAATTAAGAAATTCAAAGAGTATGGCAGTGTGTGGGAAATTTGTTTGGAGTAGGCAGTTGTCAAAAACTGAGTGACTGTTCAAGAAGGAGATGAGTGAGGGAAGCCAACAAGACACTCATGAAGAGTTAATGGTACACAGCCAACCTTCCCAAACTCTATATGTTGTTGTTCTTGCGGGTGCCCCCGTCTGTTCAGTGTCACCACAGCGGATCCAGCACAGATCCTCTTTGGGATTTGGCACAAATTTTATGCCGGACACCTGTCCTGATGCAACTCCTGTTTAAGCTGGAGAAACACACACAGTCTTTTAAGTGTTCTTCAGCACTTTTACATGATGTGTGTTGTGTCAGATCAGCACCATGGACAGCTCATCTGAAAAAAGGCATTAGCATAATGTTCATGCATTCATTCTCCAGAATTGCTTTGATGAATGTACTATGAAAGACAAGTAAAAAACTGTAACAACAAAATACTACATACACTGTATCACTATTGTGCTTTTCCATTGCTGCATCAGCTCAAAGCACTTTATAATGATGGTTCATAGGAAACTATTCACACATGCCTGCATGCATGCATCATTATCGGTGTGCTGACATACAACACACTCAACTCCACACCAGGAGCAAAATGGGGATTAAAAATCTTGCTCCAGAGCACCTTAGTGATTTTCCTGTCTGATAGGGGAATTGAATGTATGACTCTCTGGTGGTAAGCTTGTACCCACTACTGTAGTCCAGCTTAGGCCTTAAGGTTGATCATCAGGATATGAGGCACTCGTCAGGTCAAAAGAAGTCTATGCATCAATATTTCAAGCATTGATGATTACAAAAGATGGAAAGTATTTTTAAAATTCATTAAGATTAAAAAGCTTCACATGGAAAAGGGACCATTTGGCTGACATAGCACTGTAATAAGTGAACCAAGAGCATGATGCTTCACAGTGGAACCACAGAAATAGACCTAGCTAGGGACACACTATCAAGCGCAAAATCCACCACTTATATTTTGACCTTCAAGGTCATTCAAGGTCAGTGGTATATTTTCAAAGTCTACATATGACTTCCTATTCACATGAAAATAGTAATTATTGGACTATCTGGCACCACTTCACCACTTTAAATAATCAGGGTTTGAGAAACCTTGATTATGACGTTCATGGTCGGTTAAGGTGAAATCAGATTGTACATTTTGAAAGCTTACATATCTAAAACAAACTATGCTCCTTTCCGTCACACTATTGCCACTATACAGTCAAATTTTGGTATCATACTTTGAAAGCCCACACAGTGTTTCCTATACATTTCTAGCTATTAGCCTATCAATCAGTGTTTAGCCACTGAAAATCAGAACTTGAATGAGCTTGATTGTGACATCCTTCAACACTACTCAAGGTGAATTAGATGGTATATTTGAAAATCCATACATGGCTTCCTATCTGTGTCCAGTAGTTGCTGTTGGCATTTTTGACATTGTTTCAGCCACTGCAAGAGTCAAAATTTGTGTGACTTTGATTGCAGCCTTCAGTGTCACTCAAAGTCACATATGATGGCACATTTTGAAAGGCCACTTACGACTTCCTATTCATGTCTAATAGTAATCATCGGCCCATTGCCTCTCATTGATGTGTTACAAGTCTTAGACCAACACTGCCATCTGTTTGTAAGTCCCTTTGGCTTCTCCTTTGTTCCACTCAGGGTTGCCTCAGCAGATCTGAGGTGGATATATATATATATATATATATATATATATATATATATATATATGACTTATCTTGCATGGACAACGGCTAGAGGCAGGGTGGGCTTGAACCGGGAGATTTCCGCACTAGAAGCAAGCACAGTTAACAACTTGGCCATCACCCTTGCCCCAACAACACCATCTATTAACATTTTCAAACATTTTTGACCTTTACTGTGGAACCTTCAGCATGAAACGTTACTGGGTTCATCCTTTGTTGGGAACTTGAGGAATCTACAAGATATGGTTAAAATTCTTCAATTACTTTTGAAATATCTGAAATATGTGTGCAGGTGAAAACACAAAAGGCCTCCCACAATTGTAGGCAAGCTAAATGTTAAAGGAATTTTTAGAATCTTGTTTTTGCATTTCAGTTAAAAAAAAAAAATCAACACAATTCACTTTGAATTTATGTTGCTTTCTCACATATAAATCACTGTTTTATGAAAAAAAATCATAATGGTACTAAGACAAAACTAAAGAAGTGGATAATAGCATTTTAAGCTGAAGCTTTTGAGGAATTTGTGTAAACAATGTAAATAGTGATACTAGCACGTTGCCCGTTGATTGGGTAGAATTTTTCAAGGGTGCTCATACATTATGCAAAGTTTCTATTATGATTTGGAATGGCGTGTGACACCAGAATATAATTATCAACGTCCATTGTTCTCTGTTGTTACATATTACCTGTAATTTCTCCAAAAATATTCATCCATTGTTGTGCCATACATCCAAGAACATCACCTCATGTTGCAAGGATCTGTACACAATTCTTGGAAGCTGAAAATGTCCCAGTTCTTGCATGGCCGGCATACTCACCAGACATGTCACCCATTGTGCATGTTTGGGATGCTCTGGACCGGCGTATATGACAGCGTGTACCAGTTCCTGCCAATATCCAGCAACTTCGCACAGCCATTGAAGAGGAGTGGACCAACATTCCACAGGCCACAAATGACAACCTGATCAACTCTATGCGAAGGAGATGTGTTGCACTGCATGAGGCAAATGGTGGTCACACCAGATACTGACTGGTATCCCCCCCCCCCAATAAAACAAAACTGCACCTTTCAGAGTGGCCTTTTATTGTGGGCAGTCTAAGGCACACCTGTGCACTAATCATGGTGTCTAATCAGCATCTTGATATGGCACACCTGTGAGGTGGGATGGATTATCTCAGCAAAGGAGAAGTGCTCACTATCACAGATTTAGACTGGTTTGTAAACAATATTTGAGGGAAATGGTGATATTGTGTATGTGGAAAAAGTTTTAGATCTTTGAGTTCATCTCATACAAAATGGGAGCAAAACCAAAAGTGTTGCGTTTATATTTTTGTTGAGTGTACATATGTTTACCAAATGGCAAATGCCAGTTCTCACCAGTTTCTCCATGATATGAGGTACACATCCGCACGCACACACACATGCACGCATACATGTACACAGAGGCCACTTTACTTTTAATATATGGAATAAATTATGGTGACCATGTGAGAAAAAAAAAACAACAAAAAAAAAAAACTATTATTTAACTTTATATTCTGGGTTTATCTGTGGATGCATCTATATTCTTCTTGATAAATAGCTGTTTGCATTATTTTAACTGGTCAGCTTTGTAGCTGTTGTCAAAAAAGAAAAACATTATAGATCACTTTACAGTACAGCAACACATTATGTAATTTGCATGTTTGTCTTATTCGTTGCTTTGTTTTTCTCTGACATGCACACACAATCGTTATATTCTCACTTTCTCCACGAGATCATTAATGCGGATTTTATTGGTATTATTCACTCAGTCTTTTCATTTATTTCATTGTGATTATTGTTTACCTCAGGAATGATTTACAATAAGCATAAATCATATTGATTTTATGCATATTTCATTTCTTAACAAGCGAGTCAGAGCTGTGTGTATTTCCTTAAAGCAATCACGGAGCGAGCTGTTATTCCGTTTCAATCCTTATTGTCTAAATTTGCTCCAGCATGCAAATAAACATCTTTGAGTAATGCCAGGCAAAAACAAATTGAAATAAAATAAATACAGAATTCACTGAGTGTGTTCAGAGCTTATGGCCGGAAAATTAATGGGCTGTTATTTCTCAGCTGGAAATGTTTCTTATATTCCAGGCTTTTTCACCTCACACATTTATAAGCCATACTTATGAGGCTCAAAAACAGTTATTGTGGATTCTCAGCTCACTCTGATCTGTAAACACCAGCATGAAGTTTCAAGTGTGTATTTTGTGGTAGCTCAGCCTGGGTATGAGCACAAAGTATCCTTCAGATTTACTCAATGACACCAAGAAGCTTCCATACAAATACAGCCAGGAATATAAAACACTGTATGGCACAGCAGAGAAAATTTTAAATGTCTCATTGTGCAAAAACGAAAATATATAATTCAGTTTTGCAGGATGCATCCATCAACAGAAAGTCACAACGGAGAAAATAAAAGTGGGTTTAATATCCTTCAGTATCAGTTTCACTAACACTATCAATCTTAAACTCATCAAGTACTATTATTTTTTTTTTTTATATTATTGATACGATATTTGAAACTTTTTTCTTCAGTATACTCTCAGGAAGTATTCACATGTCTACTGCAATTTCTTCATATGATTAATCTTGTGGGTTATCCAAAACAAAATAATATAAATGTCAACTTCAGCTGGACAAGCAATAATTCATTTTTACGTATAGTCACACCATTGCAAGCATGGACTTTCAATCAATAACACATTTATTTTGCCTTGTGTGTACATGGATACTCAATGAAATGTACAAACTGCATGTAGTATCACATACAGAAGTGGAGAGAGTATGTACGGTCATCCGGAAAGTATTCACAGCACTTCACTTTTTCCACATTTCGTTAAGGTACAGCCTTATTCCGACATGGAGTAACTGTAATTTATCCCTCTAAATTCTACTTATAACACCTCATAGTGACAACATGAAAAAAGGTGTTTTGAAATTTTTGCAAATTTATTAAAAATAAAAAAATAATAAATTGCATATATAAGTACTCACACCCTTTGCTCAGTGTTGTGTTGATGCATCTTTGGCAGCATTTACAATGTCAGCTCTTCTTGAATATGATGCCACAAGCTTGGCACACCTATCATTGAGCAGTTTTGCCCAATCCTCTTTGCAGCACCTGTCAAGCTCCATCAGGTTGGCTGGGGAGCATCCTGTCTCAGAGGTCTATGGATAATTCCTTTGACGTCATGCTTGGTTTGTGCTCTGACTTGCATTGTCAACTGTGGAATCTTATATGTAGACAGGTGTGTGCCTTTACAAATCATGTCCAATCAACTGTCCCAGATGGACTCCAATTAAGCTGTAGAAACATCCCAAGAATGAGCAGTGGAAACATGCACATGAGCTCAAGTTGAGCTTCAACCTAAGAAATGTAATTTCTTAGGTTTTTAATTTTTTTATTCTTAATAAATTTGCAAAAGTCTCAATATTTTTTCACATTCCAATTGCCACACATTTGCTATAAGTGCTAAATCACTTAACAAACAGAATTTTCAGTTTTCAAATTCAAATTTCAATGAAAAAATGACATATTTACAAATACAGATTAATTTGTAAAAACCGGCACACATTACAATAACTTGTGTGTTGGTTTCTACATATATATAAACTGACCAACCACTAATGACAGGAAGTTCATTTTCCCATAATGCCTTTTGGCATGTGTGTCTGTAAATGCTCAAACCTTCAAAATTACTGCATTACTTTAAAACTAAAACATATAGCTGATATTTTCACTTTGTAAAAATGACAGAGGTGAGATTAATTTCGATAACTTGTCCGGAATTTGTTTCTTTAAAATTTTAACCATAAGTCAAAACTGCCTTGCTGTGCATGTGTCCCGTGACACGTCTGCAAGACTGTATGGCTGTGAAAATAAATTATCTTTTTTTTCTTCTCTTCCTTTCTCTCTGGTAGCCAGGTCTTCTGTGCTGCCAGAGGGTTGAGCTATACCTCCCATAGCTGTTTGTCTGCTGCAAAGTATGTGACAGACAGGAACTAAAATGTATGATTTCAGTCTTTACAAATGTTTTTAACTGTTAAGCTTTATTCACTATGCGAGCAAACAGATGTGTAGCCATCTAAAAGTAAATAAATTTAGCAGAAGTTAATGGGTCTGCTGATGGTTTTCAAAGTTAGCTGAAAAGCTAATCGGCTAACAAAAACGTGAACTTTGCTAATTAGTGATTAGCAGATTACTGGAACTGTGCCCACCGCTGTGTGTGTGTGTATATATATATATATATATATATATATATATATATATATATATATATATATATATATATACATACACACACAAAGGAAATGTAATGGGACAATTGACTGACTCTATTGCTATATGCTCGTTCTGCTCATTTCAGGGATATTTTTTTTCCTATCCATTATAAGTTGTTTCAGGAGTACCTCAGTGTAAGATGCTAGTACAGGGCTTGAGTGTATCTTTGGAACGATACAGATTAAAAAAGAAACAAACAAAAACAATAGAGCACATACACAGGAATTAACAAGTAAACAAGTGGAAAAGAAGAAAGAAAGCAAAAGTGAAATCACTGTTTTAATAATATCTGCATTTACTAACCTCCAGCGGAGTGCCGCTCTTGTTTCCGAGACGCTGCCAATTTTACTCTCCCATCAAGCGTGACAAGCTGCTTGATCTATGCTGAACTATTGTGACCTGCTATCCTTAAGCATGAAGTAGCGCACTTACAAGCTCACTTAGACACACAAGATAAATCACACTGCGCACCCTTCGCATCAGGGCACACCACAATGTTCAGCCTCTTATAGAAACTCTCCCACTGCCTCTTCAAATCACTTCACATTAACCTTATTACAATCTTCGCCTCAGGATTTTTTTTTTTTACTCTGCTGTAGCTCGCTGACACACCTTGTACATCCACAGCACTCCCCTGCTGCGTGACAGCCAAGAAGTTGAACTTTGAGTGTTGATGTTTCTCAATGATGACAGCATCTGGCGACAGTAATAAGCCATGTGTGGGATTATAAATAAAAAATGTAGATAAATGCAAATGCTACACATACTGTACATATGTTTGTAACATTTACTTTGTTCTAAAAATTGTTAATTGAACACAACTGATTAGATAAAAGCCATTAAAGCTCTCAAGTGTTCATATAGATAGACTCAGATACCTTTTCCGTCATCTTCTCTGTTATTAAAACTCCTCCCTCCTCCTCTTAACTGTTTTGCTCTGTGTATTACCAATTAAAATTTCTGAGAAATGTCTTAGAATCCCAAGAATTCTAAGATCTTTATTAGAATTATGTCACTAGTAAGTCCCTTCGGCTGCTCCCAAGTTTGCACTCGGGGTCGCCACAGCAAATCCAAGGTGGATCTGCATGTTGAATTGGCACAGGTTTTACGCCAGATGCCCTTCATGACGCAACTCCACATTACATGGAGAAATGTGGCAGGGGTGGGATTTGAACCCGGAACCTTCTGCACTGAAACCAACGCATTAACCACTTGGCCACCACCCCTGCTGAAGAATTATGTCACTAAGTGCTACTTTTAGCTTTAGCATGCGTTGTGAATATGGGCCAAGGCCTTTAAGTTCCTGGTACTTCCTGTCTTAATGTAAGGTTTTGAAAATTGGACACAAACCAGTGACCTAATTTTGCTTTTCTACGGGATGGTAGGATCTCAGCATTGCAGCATTGTTGAGGTTTGAGTTGAGTGGAGTGGGTACCAGGGAGTGGGGAAGCTCCATAAGGTGATGACTAGATGTGCTTGACACTAATTCTATTCATAGGATTATGGGGTACTACTGGAATTACTATGTGCCAAACAAATGATTACATAGGGAGACTTAGAGAGACATATGGTTACTATTAGACATGACCTAGACTCAGAGGAGTGTAGGTCCATTTCCACCACAGGAACCTATGGGCCATTCTAAGGGGTCTTACTTCTTAGTGTGTCCCTGCAGCAGGATATGTGCTTCTGATTGCTCCTTTAATGCTGTTGGATGGGCCGAAATGCTGATTGAACTCCACCACAGAACATGACAACCACATTCGGCATTTGGGAAAGTGAAAGCAAGCAGAAATGAGCAGAATAACCTCAATGGAGAGAAAATCTGATGGACAAATGAGGAAGTACTGGCGATGGATTAAGTAGAAGCTACGAATGAGGTATAGGAGATGGAAGAGGTCCAGCAATGGTTTGAATAGCTGAGGAAGAATGCAAACATTTCCGTCATTGGACCTGGATCATGGAATCAAAAACACTGTGAAACCTGTTTTGTCGATGCCGGAGGTTGCGGAGGGGAGGATGTGCAATCAGGTAAACAAGAAATATAGGCATTTTAAGAGTTTGCATTACTGAGCAATCTTGTGGAAAGCCAAATTCAAATAAATAAATATATAAATATAAAATAAGAAGCAGAAATTACTCTTATTTTTGAGTTCTGACTGATGCACTGCTATTGGATGCTGACATTTTTTTTAAATGTCACTTTAAGTATAACACTGAGGTTAAAGGTTTTTTTTTTTGTTTTGTTTTTTTTACTAGCTATCACTAGTAATTGATGTTTTCTCTCAGTGGACATCCGATCATTCTTCACCGTTAGTGAACTCTAGGCAGTAGGTTGAGCTCCTTCAGTGGAACTGAACCGTATCCCTTGCCCTGTGAGGGAACATCACCTGTGTCATTTTGGAACCATTGTGCATCATGCAACACTCCCGTGCTTCACTTTTGGGGATCCCACGGGCTGGAGAAGGACAAAGGGCTGCACATCTTTCCCCCGGCTGCTGCAGATAGATACCTACATCCAAGAGGCGAAGTTTGACAAGTTGTCTACCTGAGAGGTTGATATCCAGTATCCAAGGCAATTTTGTGGTGTGGTGGCTACAGCAACACGTGACACTGGCGCATGCACCCAGACCTGACCTGAGACTAATATTGCAGTAGACT
The DNA here is from genome assembly GCF_902500255.1 of Thalassophryne amazonica. Classification (NCBI taxonomy): domain Eukaryota; kingdom Metazoa; phylum Chordata; class Actinopteri; order Batrachoidiformes; family Batrachoididae; genus Thalassophryne; species Thalassophryne amazonica. The sequence goes on from NC_047111.1 coordinate 94,688,879, forward strand.
TATGCGACAGGTTGGCATCCTCAGGGAAAATATTCATCTAATTACCCCTGCACAGATAATGGCTTTAACTGCTGAAAATAAAATGTATACTAACGAGGTCTCTTCACTGCATGCTGTGAATTTCATAATAAAATATTCGTCTTAACACCGCACCGCGTTAACATTAAAACTTAGTCTGCAGGCTGCCTGCAGTCTTCATCACGCTCACGGTGGCTGGATCACAACATGGATTTCATCATTTCAAGCGGTGCTATCTGCTGGACACCTCCTGCTCTGCTGAAGAACAGATGCTCACACTGAATATACAGCATATTTTATGTTTCTAAAGAGATAAATTGAATTTTGAAACTAAATTCTCTGCATGAAGCAGCGAGCTCTCTGATCCTATTCATTAGTTCACATCAAGAGTAAATCCTGATGAATGGCTCATGCTGGCACTTTAGCTCTGTCTTATTTGTTATTTGCTTGCATTCTCTTCACTTTATTTTATGCCTGCACATCTCACCTGCAAAGTGCATGCATCCTGTGGGTGCACATGTGCATTTTAAAGCATTTTTTAATGGGCCAGCATGCACAGATCACTGCCTGTGTCCCACATGCACACACACACACACACACACACACACACACACACACACACACACACACACACACACACACACACACACACACACACACACCCTTCTCATCAACAAAGGCACACTGCTTCATGTTATGTACATGTCTTCAGTAGCACTGCCATCCAGTGGCTAAACGCCATTATCTGCATACACTTTGGACTGCAGGGTAAAATTTAATGCCACTGAACAAAACATGAGCCTTTAAGCCTGCATGGTTGTCATCGCCTGCATGTTGTTCTGCAGTAGATACAGATGTCTAAAATGCAGGCGCAGCTTTATTTTACAAGTGATAGGACAAATGAGCAAAATCTTAATTAATGTTAACCTAATAATTACATTTCTTTTGGATTTTGCGCTACCCCCAGCGGATATGACAGTCAGGCCTGCAAAGCTTTACAGTGGAAGAGTGCATAGATGGGATGAATTTAAACTATAATGAGGGCTCAGCCTGACACCTCACGATTTTCTGTCTGCTGTCCTAAATTCTCGAGTGTCGACATTTGGCTGAGATAAACAGAAATAAACAGACACACTGACACACCCTCACAGAAGCAAGGGGAATGTTTTAGTGCTGAAGCAAAATATTGCTGCCATCTGCTGGCCAGCAGCTGTCATTGCAGGATGAAGGAATTCAAATCAACCAAATCTCTCAGTTTGATCATCATGTGACATTCTTCTTATTATTTCAGCTGGTCATCATAATATTTTGTTCCACTGCTGAATTCTTTAGTCCATCTTCCTCAAATGGACAGAGGTTAGAGAAGCAGCCTTGGGTAGGGTTATAAGTTTCATACCTTGCCTGGATGGATAAATCTGGGTGGGAAAAGTTGAGGAGAAAATTAAAACACTTTTCCAAACATCATCATCCCTACTAAAATACCCTTGAGCAATACCCATAATCCCTCAGGTGATGTGAGTGTGCAGGAGCCTGACATGACAATTCCTGATATTAACGTTTTTGTTTGTGAACAGATAAAATGTGTGAAGGTGCAACAGAAATTCCATTAATTTACCATCAATACTTAAATGTTTGCCAGTCTGAGTGAGATAGTTCAGTATCAAAGACTTAACTACAAATTTTGTCCAGTTATTATTTGAGGATGACCTTGTGCATTTTTTGTCTTCTCTCTTTTCGTTTGGGGTTGACGCAGCAGGTCCAACATGGATCTGCATGTTGAGTTGGCATGTTTCAATCCGGATGCCCTTCCTCACACAACTCCAACTGCATGGATAATAAGCATGTTTGGTCTTGAACCAGGAAGCTTCTGTTTTGAAAGCAAGTGCACAAGCCGCTTTTCCATCATGTCTCTCAGTTCCACCCACACCTGACCAGGTAAGTGTGGTCTCTATCAGCTGTTTATCGCCTGCACCTGTGAACCCCAGTTAAGACAATTAGCTCTGCATATAGCAGGTAAAAGCACACAGTCAGGTCCATAGGTATTTGCACAGTGACACAGTTGTTGTAATTTTGCCTCTGCACACCACCACAATGGGGTTGAAATAAAACAGTAAAGATATGCTTGTTGTGTAAGATGAGATAGGATCAACTTCATTCATCCCAAATGAAATTATTTTGCCAGAGTACAGAAACTAAACAGTGAACAATTTCTCCTTTTTCTTACAATAACAAATTTATGCAAAATGACTGGAAGACATTTGCAATGTTTGACAATATTGCACATAATTCTGAATAAATGTGTTTGTTATGTACGAGGTCTATTAGAAAAGTATCCAACCTTATTATTTTTTTTCAAAAACCATATGGATTTGAATCACGTGTGATTACATCAGACATGCTTGAACCCTCGTGGGCATGCGAGAGTTTTTTCACGCCTGTCGGTTACGTCATTCGCCTGTGGGCAGTCTTTGAGTGAGGAGTGGCCCACCCTCTCGTCGTTTTTTTCATTGTTTAGGAATGGCTCAGAGACTGCTGCTTTGTTTGATCAAAATTTTTTCAAAACTGTAAGGCACAACTGAGTGGACACCATTCGATAAATTCAGCTGGTTTTCGGTAAAAATTTTAACGGCTGATGAGAGATTTTGGTCTGGTAGTGTCGCCGTAAGGACGGCCTACGGCGCCTGACGGAAATCTGCGCTTCAAGGCGGCAGCGTTTCGTCGTTTCAACTTGAAAACTTCCACATTTCAGGCTCTGTTGATCCAGTAAGTCATCAGAGAACAGAGAACTTTCAGAAGAAGTCGGTATGAGGAGTTTATTCGGACATTCCATTGTTAACGGACATTTTGTAATGAAAGAACGTGCGGGCAGAGTCACGTGTCGGGCCGGACCCAACCGCGGGGGGTCGCAACAGGAAAAACACCTCCGTTGGAAACCTTAATGGGCAAGTGGGAACATGCCCAAGCTGTTAAACAATTTCTCAGTTACTCACTTGTTGAAAGCCATCAAAAGCCGCCTGAATTTTACAAATGGTTTTCAATACGGAGGTGTTTTTCCTGTCGCGGCGCACACAGATTCGCCGAGTCGTCACGGAAAGGACTCGGCGAATTTGCGCGCACGTCTTTCATTAAAAAATGTCCTTAAACAGTGGAATGTCCACATAAAGTCCTCATGCCGGCCTCTTCTGAATCTTCTCTGTTCTCTCACGACGTCCTGGGTGAATTAAGCCTTAAATTAGGATGTTTTCAGGTCGAAACAGGCTGACGACGGCGCCTGGAAGCGCTGCACGACGTCCTGCTCTGTGGGAAGTCCTTACACCGATAGAAACACCCCATAATCTCTCATCAGCCGTTAAACTTTTCACCGAAAACCAGCTTAATTTCTCGAATAGTGTCCACTCGGATATTCCTCACAGGTCCAGAAAAAATGTTGATAAAGCAACGCGCGCCGTCTCGAGCAGCGTGTGAAACAAAGGAATTCAGCCGAGAGGGCGGGACCACATCTCACTCAAGGCCTGCCCACAGGGAAATGACGTCACCAACACGCGTGAAAAAACTCACGCATGCGCACGAGGGTTCAAGCATGATTGGTGGAATCGCACGTCATTCAAATCCATATAGTTAAAAAAATAAATAAAAGGGTCGGTTTATTATCTAATAGACCACGTATTCATCCTGTAGAAGGGGGAGGAATTATACAGTCTGATTGCCACAGGTAGGAAAGACCTCCTGTGGTGCACCTTGGTGGTGTCAGTCTATGGCTGAAGGTGCACCGACAGGATGCCGGTGTGGCATGCAGGGGGTGGGAGGTGTTGTCCAGTATGCTGAGCAGCTTCCTCAGCATCCTCCTCTCTGACAACTCCACCACAGTCTCCAGCTCAACCCCCAGGACAGAGCCAGTTCTCTTGTGATATACTGTCAGTTTAAGTTCAAGGGGTTAAACAAAAATACTGCTTTAACTATTTAGGAACTACTGTATTTTTTTATGTTCTGTATCTCCATTTTCAGAGCCAGTGAGTAACTGGACAATCTAAATATCAGGATTACCACAAATCATCACTTTAACAACAAGTTTTCTCCATTTAAGTCACATACCATGTGTTAAATTTCACTTACATCAATCATTAAGAAATGCATATATATATATATATCGCAATCCTGCACATAATTGAATTGAGTTCATCCAATAAATCATTTGTTTGTGTGATACACTCAAAAAAGCTGACTCATTGGATTGGATTCCATCTAATAAATATATGTAGCCTCAACTCAATTAAATTACATTATCTTGCATGGATGTGTTTTATTTGAGTTGGGGCTACATATATTTATTACATGAAAATCTTGCACATGATTGAACTGAGTTCATCCAAAGAGCCAATTTTGAGTGTATGGAATGTTACACTTAAAAAACTGACACATTGGATTGGATTTCCATCTAATAAATATGTATATGTAATCTCTTGTAAATTAAATTATCTTGCATGAATGTGCTTTTTTTGAGTTTGGGCTACATATATTTATTAGATGGAAATCCTGCATATAATTGAATTGAGTTTATCCAGTTACAGATGAAAAATTCCAAAAAAATAATAATAATAACGTCACTGTACAAATACTTATGGGTCTGGTCTTCATGGGTAGGACTGCTCAAGATGTTTAACTCATCCTGGTAATGTGGCTTTTCTAAGTGTACTTTCAGATGTAAGTAGTTTGGTCAGACTTTCAGATTTTTCTGTTCCATCAAAGATTTGTGAAATTGTGATCTGGACCAAACCATCGTCCCAGTGGCAAAAGAAATCAAATTGTTCCTTGTTTCAGAATGTTTATTTTATCAGTTGCTTCTAAAACAGAATTGTGATCTTTAGCTGATTTATTTGCTTGTTTCTCCTCCTTTCCTGTTTGCAATTATCCATTTTTTTACACCACATGGTTGTTCATTTGGCATACTGGAACAGATTGTACTTGTACTTGAAGATGCTGCAGCTGGATATAATACCAGAATAACATTACAATAGCACCCAAATGAACTGATCTCAACCTGCACACATTTTCAGACTAACTGCTGTGGAACATGCTGATCATGTATTAATTTAATTTAACCTTTATTTAACCAGGTTAGTCTCACTGAGCTCGAGATCTATTTTGGGAGACCTGTATAGACTTCGACTATACTCAAGCGGCAGTCTCAGCACCATCCTCTCAATGTCTTAAAATGAAATCGTCTTGACATGGTTGGTGGTACATATGTGAGGTAGTGTGAGAATGTTCTGCAAAGCTTGACCCATTGTTTTACAATGTAGTGATCTCTGACACTAAACCATGCAGTGGAGCTACTTCCAATTTTCCACCACAACTTTATGCCTCAACGCCGCCAACACAGTTCATGATATTTGAACTCTGAGACCTTTTGCCATTGAAACTGCAAAGCATATCCAGAGATCTGATCTTCTACACTGGTATTTTCTGCAAAGAAAAAAAACAAAAAAAAAACACTAAAAAATGTTTTCTTTTAGTTAGCATGAAGTATGCAATATGAAAATGAGATAAAATGAGTGTAGTAACTGCACTCAAACCAACAGGGAGCCTGAAGCTACAACAATCAAACATGATGTTTGTTCATCGACATTTTTTAATGCTGAGATGTGTAATTGGACTTTGCAGCCTCTGAAGATGGCAAGCGAAGCATAAGACTTTTTTCTCATAGAGTCTGTGTTGTGTGTTGGGGGGTTTGGCTGGATGTTTTTGTGCTGTTTTCTTTTCTTTGCTCTCCAGGTGGTATGCAAACTGGTTTTTGTCTGTGGAGAAGGTGCTGGCAGAAGAGTCCTTCACCCTCATCAGCATTATTAGCTGCACCTGTGGAGGATGTTCACGTGCAGGCCTATTGACTCGCAGCACCTGTGGATGATGCTCAAGTGTAAACTTAAAGACTTTCAGCTGAAGCAGATAATGAGATGGCGTTCTGCATTTAAGCCATGAGTGGTTCAAGCAGAATTGCCGGGAACTCGACCTTGTGACGTTCGTTTGTGAGACGCTGAGGACCGCGCCTGGGTTTGACACATCGTGCCTGTGAAGAAGGACGGGTGAGGGACACATGCTGTCAGCACACATCAGAGGTGATGATTGTCTGAATAAGTGTTAACAGTAATTTGGTATTTTGTTACGCAGTATATTTGAACATTGTTGAGAATTGTGCAGCTCGCTTCTCACTGCCGTGGCGTACGGACTGATGATCCTCCACCTGTTGTGAGAAGCTGCTCATTTACATAAAGCTTAAATTCAGACCTGAATGTGTTGCTGATAGTGCATGCCTTTGAAGGATATTTGTTGTAGCTGTTGACTTACCTCACCTTTTCCATCCTTCACAGAGTCAGTTTGTCGTATCCACCTGGGGGGTGTTCGGCGGTGAGTCTGGGTCCAGAAGCGCCGAGCTTTGATCCATTTCGGCGCTGGAGAGCGCGCCGTCCTTCACCTCGCCAGACAAATGCACATTTATGTTGTACACCAATTATTGCACGGGAGAAAAATAAAATTGTTTTGTTTTTGGAACCGCTTTCTGGTTATTTAGCGCTGGGTCCAGTCAGACGCTGGTCGCGCTCCTCAACTCGCGTCTGCACATAACAGTCTGACCTTTTGCATATATTAATCCTGTGTCACTGGAGGAGATGAAGCTGCCGATAAGCAGGAATAAATCCTTGAAATAAATATCAAGAAGAGTTCGCTTCAGGGCAGCGTTCATAACTATGAAGTCGATTGTTGCTTGTCTACATTTCTTGTCTTTAAAACCATGTGGGATGAAGAAAGTAATTGGTTTAAACTTAAAGGTGAATGAATGGGAAGAAAGCAGTTAGAAGAGACACAGCCAATCAGATGACTCACAGCAAACTGTCTGTGATGTCACTCACAGGTTTTCTGAGGAGCTGGTTTGAAGCTCAAATGCGGCAGTACAAATTCTCACCATCTTGGCAGTGCTCCACTCTGCTGAATGGATGAAAATGTGTCGCATGAGCAAAACCTGAATGGCCTGGCCAAGAAGGATGAAGTCCAAACATGACCCCACTCATTGACCAAACAAGCCAAAGCAACAGACTAAACATGGTTCAGATATTTTATTAGTGAATATTTTTGCAAACTGGGCAGTGGTTTTCATAACATGCGAAGGGTGCAAGTATTAAAATTCATGACCTGCCTCAGTAACTGTGAACTAACATGACCAAGCTAGTGAGAGCTGCTAACCCTGCTAACTGTGTTAACATACAATTGAAATAACATTAAAATTTCACTCAATGGAAATACTGGAGCACTGACTTCTTAAGCTGTCTGCTTGTAAAATGCACAGATTATCTCACAAATTTGTCATAAAATTATCAGAAAGGACAGACAAGGTCAGTCTACGTAAAACAGCTCACAGCCATTGACTATGTTTACATGCAGCCAATAACCCTTTTGTAACCCTTTCATAACCGGAATATTAGCAATAACCCGGTTGCGCACGGCCATGTAAACACCCATAAAAACCCGAATATGCTCATATTCCGGTTTTTAAAAACCTGAATATGACCCCTGGGTTACTCCTTTTCTAACCCGAACATCAGGTCATATAAACGCGCATCGGAATATCCCCATAGAAAAGAACAGTATTTTGTGTTCTGTACATGTCCTATCTGCAAGGAATCTTGGTTTTTTGAGTACGGCAACTACTTGTATGCGGTGCGCGCAACCCACCGGACACCACAGAAGCAGAGGTAAACAAGCACGGGGAAATCCAGACGCGGCAGCACAGCACCGCACTTTTGAAGCGAGGAGGAAACCGAGTACTTCATTAGTATCGTGAAAGACATGAATATAATGTCTATTTTTGACGGTAGAAAGTACCAAGATAGCGACATTTACAAGAAGGTGGCCAAAAAGTTACACGAAGCAGGATTTGCACGAACGCCAGACCAAATCAACCACCGGTGGAAGACATGCATCGCTGTTTAGATAGGGATATTCCAAATGATACCAATGACCATGTACAAGGTCTGTTAGAAAAGTATTGGACCTTTTTATTTTTTGCAAAAACCTGATGGATTTGAATCACGTGTGCTTGCATGAGCAAATCTTGAATCTTCGTGCGCATGCGTGAACTTTTTCACTCCTGTCGATTGCATCATTTTCTGGTAAGCAGCCTTTGTGTGGGACAAGTGCTGTGCGCTCGGCGGGTTTTCATTTCAAAGGAAAAAGACGGAACGACTGGAGCAGCGCCGCATCAAATTTTGCCAGAAACTGGGCGACAGCCAGGTGGAAACCATTCAGATGATTCAGACAGCTTTCGGTGACTTTTCAGTCGTGTGACTAGCCGAGTAATTGTGGAAGAGGTAGGCATGTCACAGCATGTCCTGTGAGACTTCAACACGAAGGCGCTTTTGCTCCGCCGTCAGAAGCAGCATGAATTTCACAGCCACTCTTTTCATGGCCAAATCTTCTGTCTTCTACAGTGGAAATCTTCTACAGTGGAATGTACCGAAAAAGTGCTGATGTCCATCTCTTCCGCAATTTCTCGGACAGTCACACAACGGTCCCGCATCACCACAGCGTTCACCACAGCGTTCATTTCAGCATGTTGATGGCCGCCCGGAGCGTGGCTCGCTCTCCACCGTTGTGCGGACGTCTTTAAACCGGTTGTACCGCTCCTTAATCTGTGTGATGCCCACAGGATCGTCACCGACAGCTGTCTGAATAATCCGAATGGTTTCCACCTGGCTGTCGCCCAGTTTCTGGCAAAATTTGATGCGGCGCTGCTCCAGTCATTCCTTTTTCCTTGAAATGAAAATCCGCCAAGCGCACAGCACACATCCCACACAAAGGCTGCTTACCAGGAAATGTCGCAATCGACAGGCGTGAAAAAGTTCACGCATGCGCACGAAGGTTCAAGGTTTGCTCATGCAAGCACACGTAATTCAAATCCATCAGGTTTTTGCAAAAAATAAAAAGGTCAGATACTTTTCTAACAGACCTCGTATACAGGAGTAACTCTGTCTGCTTAAGCATGTAAACAGGTTATTCCTAATGATTCAGAAACCAGAATATTGACCTTATCCTGAATATTAACGGCATGTAAACATAGCCATTGTTAGCGGCCTCTGGACAGGGTTTGGCGGCATACAGTGCTTATCAGTTAAACTGACCTAATTATTCATAACACTATATCTCAACATATCTTAAACTGATAAGTTATTAAACGAAATAAATAAATTAATGAATAAATACCCCTGTACAGTTGCCCCAAAAGGGGAAACTGTCGAAAAACAAAAACATTTTTTTACGAGGCTGTTAATATATTTCTCTAGTCTGATCTAAAGTTGTGGATTTTAACATGGGGCAGTGACTCGCATTTGGAGCCGTTGAAGGAACTGCAACATTTGTCACTAGTGTTTGCTTCATTTAACAGGACCGGCAGTTGGGATTTGATTTGCTGACAGACCAGCACTGCAGGATGCAATGGAGGATGACCAGCTAACTGCTACAGCATGAAAGGACACCAAGAACAAAAAACATCTTTGTATACAAACAAAAAAATAACTTGAACATAAGTGTAAACCCAAAGTGATTAAAAAAATGTTCTTTGACATTGGAATATATATCAATAAAATGTCCCATGTGTCATTAGTGACAAACAACTGATACAAATGTATGATGTTAGGGTTTACAGACGTTTTTTGACCATTCAACCTTATTCACAAGAATGTTAGCTAACTTAAAGGGGAACTATGCAACATTTTTACCTTAATTTTACAGTTTGGGAGTAATTGTAATCATTTAGCGACGTAGACCCGGTGCCCTTTGAGTGAGAGTCTCGGGACTTGCAAAAAACACAAATTGCTTTACGGCACTACAACAATATATACTTCCCCCCACCACCACCACCATTACCACCGCCCATCGAGACCTCGGTAAGGTAGCAGCTAATAGAACGATCCAATGATGGCTTTAATTCTTACAGGTTCATCGTCATGATAGAGTGGGGGAAAAAGCAAAGAAAACCACTGTTGGAGAAAGAGAAAAACAGCATGTGACTGAGCAAAAGGTCACACACAGGTAAACCTCGGTTGAGCTTTCTTGACATAGTAAGTTCTAAAAGATAAAAAGCATGCCAAACAAATGCAGACCTGGCATCCTTGCTGTTGTCTTGTATGTATATTAAGATCAACTCTTCTCTGTGTATTTCTGTGCAAATAAACTAAATTTAGCAGAAGCTAATTGGTCTGCTAATGGTTTTCATAGTTAGCTGAAAAGCTAATTTGCTGACAAAAGACTTAGCATCACTAATTAATAGATTAGCAGGACTATGCCCACCACTGCTTCTCTGTTACTTATTTGCAAAGTTTTCCCCAGCCAGCAAAGGAATAGCTTCTTAATCATTGACAAGATATATTGTCAAGTAGGGTTTCAGTTTAGGGAGAGGTGTTACGTTAAAGGAGCTAGGGGGTAGAGTTTACAAATCAACACCTGAAAAGTCTTTAGAAAGGCTACAAGCCTACATAGGATTAAAATTCCTTTTCTTCTTCTGGGTTTCAATGGTGCTGAGCTTTCAGGCAGTGTAGGTGGCACTGCACTAGTGGCAAACTATAAAGGTGGACAGATATGCATCCATGTGTGCATGCTGGACAAGATAACACCAACATGCAACAGTGCATAAAACATGGACACTGGTTATTTGTTCAAATCAAATCAAATCAATTTTATTTATATAGCGCCAAATCACAACAAACAGTTGCCCCAAGGCACTTTATATTGTAAGGCAAAGCCATACAATAATTACGGAAAAACCCAACGGTCAAAATGACCCCCTGTGAGCAAGCACTTGGCGACAGTGGGAAGGAAAAACTCCCTTTTAACAGGAAGAAACCTCCAGCAGAACCAGGCTCAGGGAGGGGCAGTCTTCTGCTGGGACTGGTTGGGGCTGAGGGAGAGAACCAGGAAAAAGACATGCTGTGGGGGGAACAGGGATCAATCACTAATGATTAAATGCAGAGTGGTGCATACAGAGCAAAAAGAGAAAGAAACACTCAGTGCATCATGGGAACCCCCCAGCAGTCTAAGTCTATAGCAGCATAACTAAGGGATGGTTCAGGGTCACCTGATCCAGCCCTAACTATAAGTTTTAGCAAAAAGGAAAGTTTTAAGCCTAATCTTGTCTCTTGTCTGTCTCCCTGATCCGAATTGGGAGCTGGTTCCACAGTAGAGGAGCCTGAAAGCTGAAGGCTCTGCCTCCCATTTTACTCTTAAAAACCCTAGGAACTACAAGTAAGCCTGCAGTCTGAGAGCGAAGCGCTCTATTGGGGTGATATGGTACTATGAGGTCCCTAAGATACGATGGGACCTGATTATTCAAAACCTTATAAGTAAGAAGAAGAATTTTAAATTCTATTCTAGAATTAACAGGAAGCCAATGAAGAGAAGCCAATATGGGTGAAATATGCTCTCTCCTCCTAGTCCCTGTCAGTACTCTAGCTGCAGCATTTTGAATTAACTGAAGGCTTTTCAGGGAACTTTTAGGACAACCTGATAATAATGAATTACAATAGTCCAGCCTAGAGGAAATAAATGCATGAATTAGTTTTTCAGCATCACTCTGAGAGAAGACCTTTCTAATTTTAGAGATATTGCGCAAATGCAAAAAAGCAGTCCTACATATTTGTTTAATATGCGCATTGAATGACATATACTGATCAAAAATGACTCCAAGATTTGTCACACTATTACTAGAGGTCAGGGTAATGCCATCCAGAGTAAGGATCTGGTTAGACACCATGTTTCTAAGATTTGTGGGGCCAAGTACAATAACTTCAGTTTTATCTGAGTTTAAAAGCAGGAAATTAGAGGTCATCCATGTCTTTATGTCTGTAAGACAATCCTGCAGTTTAGCTAATTGGTGTGTGTCCTCTGGCTTCATGGATAGATAAAGCTGGGTATCATCTGCGTAACAATGAAAATTTAAGCAATGCTGTCTAATAATACTGCCTAAGGGAAGCATGTATAAAGTGAATAAAATTGGTCCTAGCACAGAACCTTGTGGAACTCCATAATTAATCTTAGTCTGTGAAGAAGATTCCCCATTTACATGAACAAATTGTAATCTATTAGATAAATATGATTCAAACCACTGCAGTGCAGTGCCTGTAATACCTATGGCATGCTCTAATCTCTGTAATAAAATTTTATGGTCAACAGTATCAAAAGCAGCACTGAGGTCTAACAGAACAAGCACAGAGATGAGTCCACTGTCTGAGGCCATAAGAAGATCATTTGTAACCTTCACTAATGCTGATCTGTACTATGATGAATTCTAAACCCTGACTGAAACTCTTCAAATAGACCATTCCCCTGCAGATGATCAGTTAGCTGTTTTACAACTACCATTTCAAGAATTTTTGAGAGAAAAGGAAGGTTGGAGATTGGCCTATAATTAGCTAAGATAGCTGGGTCAAGTGATGGCTTTTTAAGTAATGGTTTAATTACTGCCACCTTAAAAGCCTGTGGTACATAGCCAAATAATAAAGATAGATTGATCATATTTAAGACCGAAGCATTAATTAATGGTAGGGCTTCCTTGAGCAGCCTGGTAGGAATGGGGTCTAATAGACATGTTGGTGGATTGGAGGAAGTAACTAATGAAAATAACTCAGAACAATCGGAGAGAAAGAGTCTAACCAAATACCGGCATCACTGAAAGCAGCCAAAGAGAACGATATGTCTTTGGGATGGTTATGAGTAATTTTTTCTCTAATAGTTAAAATTTTATTAGCAAAGAAAGTCATGAAGTCATTACTAGTTAAAGTTAAAGGAATACTCGGCTCAATAGAGCTCTGACTCTTTGTCAGCCTGGCTACAGTGCTGAAAAGAAACCTAGGGTTGTTCTTATTTTCTCCAATTAGTGATGAGTAGTAAGATGTCCTAGCTTTACGGAGGGCTTTTTTATAGAGCAACAGACTCTTTTTCCAGGCTAAGTGAAGATCTTCTAAATTAGTGAGACACCATTTCCTCTCCAACTTACAGGTTATCTGCTTTAAGCTGCGAGTTTGTGAGTTATACCACGGAGTCAGGCACTTCTGATTTAAGGCTCTCTTTTTCATAGGAGCTACAGCATCCAAAGTTGTCCTCAAAGAGGATATAAAACTATTGACGAGATAATCTATCTCACTCACAGAGTTTAGGTAGCTACTCTGCCCTGTGTTGGTATATGGTATTGGAGAACATGAAGAAGGAATCATATCCTTAAACCTAGTTACAGCGCTTTCTGAAAGACGTCTACTGTAATGAAACTTATTCCCCACTGCTGGGTAGTCCATCAGAGTAAATGTAAATGTTATTAAGAAATGATCAGACAGAAGGGGGTTTTCAGGGAATATGTGTTAAGTCTTCAATTTCCATACCATAAGTCAGAACAAGATGTAAGGTATGATTAAAGTGGTGGGTGGACTCATTTACATTTTGAGCAAAGCCAATCGAGTCTAACAATAGATTAAATGCAGTGTTGAGGCTGTCATTCTCAGCATCTGAATTAAAGCTCTGTCTGGGTTTTTGATTAATTAATAAGCTGGAGTGGAAGATTGCTGCTAGTCCTGCGCCTCGGCCCGTGCTACGAGTGTTCTGACAGTTAGTGTGACTCGGGGGTGTTGAGTCATTTAAACTAACATATTCATCCTGCTGTAACCAGGTTTCTGTAAGGCAGAATAAATCAATATGTTGATCAATTATTATATCATTTACTAACAGGGACTTAGAAGAGAGAGATCTAATGTTTAATAGACCACATTTAACTGTTTTACTCTGTGGTGCAGTTGAAGGTGCTATATTATTTTTTGTTTTTGAATTTTTATGCTTAAATAGATTTTTGCTGGTTATTGGTGGTCTGGTAGCAGGTACCGTCTCTACGGGGATGGGGTAATGAGGGGATGGCAGGGGGAGAGAAGCTGCAGAGAGGTGTGTAAGACTACAACTCTGCTTCCTGGTCCCAACCCTGGATGTTCACGGTTTGGAGGATTTAAGAAAATTGGCCAGATTTCTAGAAATGAGAGCTGCTCCATCCAAACTGGGATGGATGCCGTCTCTCCTAACAAGACCAGGTTTTCCCCAGAAGCTTTGCCAATTATCTATGAAGCCCACCTCATTTTTTGGACACCACTCAGACAGCCAGCAATTCAGGGAGAACATGCGGCTAAACATGTCACTCACGGTCCAATTGGGGAGGGGCCCAGAGAAAACTACAGAGTCCGACATTGTTTTTGCAAAGTTACACACCGATTCAATGTTAATTTTAGTGACCTCTGATTGGCGTAACCGGGTGTCATTACTGCCGACGTGAATTACAATCTTACCAAATTTACACTTAGCCTTAGCCAGCAGTTTCAAATTTCCTTCAATGTCACCTGCTCTGGCCCCCGGAAGACAATTGACTATGGTTGCTGGTGTTGCTAACTTCACAAAACAGAGTCGCCAATAACCAGAGTTTGTTCCTCGGTGGGTGTGTCGCTGAGTGGGGAAAAACGGTTAGAAATGTGAATGGGTTGGCGGTGTACACGAGGATTCTGTTAAGAACTACGCTTCCTCCTCACAGTCACCCAGTCGGCCTGCTTTCCCGGCTGCTCGGGGGCTGCCGGAGGGGAACTAACGGCGGAAAAGCTACCTTGGTCCGCACCGACTACAGGGGCCTGGCTAGCTGTAGGATTTTCCACGGTGCGGAGCCGAGTCTCCAATTCACCCAGCCTGGCCTCCAAAGCTACGAATAAGCTACACTTATTACAAGTACCATTATTGCTAAAGGAGGCCGAGGAATAACTAAACAATTCACACCCAGAGCAGAAAAGTGCGGGAGAGACAGGAGAAGCCGCCATGCTAAACCGGCTAAGAGCTAGTAGCTGCGCTAAGCTAGCAGATTCCTAAAAACACACAAAGTGAATAATGTATAAATAATTTAGAGGTGATTCAGCAGAGGGAGTGCTTTAGTTAAGGCACGTGAAGATTACACTGTGAAACAAATCATTATCTAGTTAACTAGATCAATCTAACTGAGCAGATTAAACAGCTAACAGATACAGCAAAACACCGCTGTGCTCCGGAACAGGAAGTGATACAATATCGCAGTGAGAGCCAACCACCAGTAGAGGCAGTCAGTTGTTATCTTTAGACGTATAAAAGTTTCTTTTGTTGATGCATTGACACACGCACACACACAGACACACACACACTGTTGAGTTCACTGTAATTTTGTGAGTCATTGTGTGAATCTGCTAATCAAAGCAAATTTTAAGCCGTAACTACAAATAGTGAATTGTTCCGAAAAGAAGGGTGACAAAATAGTGTAATATACTGTATGTATTGTGAAAATATTTTTCCTGCTTTCACTCAGTAAATTACCTAAAATTATTGAAAAACATTAAAAAACTTGAATCTTGTCTTTGCAAATACAACTGATATATATGATTTGTGAAGTCACAAATCATATGGTTCTTAATGAAATGCTACTACTAGTACTATTTCCTCCACTACTGTGACTACAGGTATTGCTACTAGTTTTGTTTCTTCGTGACATTCTACTATTACTACTACCTCCACTACTACTCCTATTATGGCTTCATTTTTCAATGAAATGCTACTACTACTAGTACTAGTACTACTACTAGCTCCTCTGCTCATATTACTGCCACTAATACTGCTTTGTTTCTTAATGAAATGCTACTACTACTTTGTTTACTGCTGCTACTACTAATACTACTAATTCTATATAGTTTCTCTGTAAAATGCAACTACTACTGCTTCTTCTGTTACTGCTAATGCTATTTCTGATATTTCACGTACTATTACTAATACTGCTAAAACTTTAGTACACTCAACAAAATATAAACGCAACACTTTTGGTTTTGTTCCCATTTTGTATGAGATGAACTCAAAGATCTAAAACTTTTTCCACATACACAATATCACCATTTCCCTCAAATATTGTTCACAAACCAGTCTAAATCTGTGATAGTGAGCACTTCTCCTTTGCTGAGATAATCCATCCCACCTCACAGGTGTGCCATATCAAGATGCTGATTAGACACCATATTTGAGGGAAATGGTGATATTGTATATGTGGAAAAAGTTTAGATCTTTGACTTCATCTCATACAAAATGGGAGCAAAACCAAGTGTTGCATTTATACTTTTGTTGAGTATATAAAATAACTTTAAAATAACATAGTGCTACTCTACTACTATGAAAACCACTTATACATTTACTACTACTGACGTGTTTTTAACTCATTGAGTGCCAGCCATTTTCAAAGTTCAGAACATCCCAGTGCCAGGATTTCTTCAGCATTTGAGTGTTTTCAAGACCCACAGAAAATTGAGTTCTATGTCCATGTCAACAACAAACATACCACAAGAAAAGAAAAGAGAAGAAAAGAAATTGGCTCAATGACGTGTCTTTGGCACGGGGCGTTACTATTGGAAAAGACGCGTTTTAGAGTCAATGGCATCGAGTGAGTTAATGAAATGCTATTGCTACTTCCTCTAATTCTAGTACTACTCTGCTACACTTTCTGACTGAGATTCTGCTGCTTCAACTACCTCTACTACTACGTAATAGTAATACTCCTACTACTAGTAAGTCCCTTTGGCTCCTCCCACAACAAATCCGAGGTCGATTTGCATGTTGAATTGGCACAAGTTTTACTCCGGATGCCCTTCCTGGTGCAATGACATTTGGTGAGGACATACAATAGTGTTCAGAATAATAGTAGTGCTATGTGACTAAAAAGATTAATCCAGGTTTGGAGTATATTTCTTATTGTTACATGGGAAACAAGGTACCAGTAGATTCAGTAGATTCTCACAAATCCAACAAGACCAAGCATTCATGATATGCACACTCTTAAGGCTATGAAACTGGGCTATTAGTAACAACAACAAAACAAAAGTAGAAAAGGGGGTGTTCACAATAATAGTAGCATCTGCTGTTGACGCTACAAACTCAAAACTATTATGTTCAAACTGCTTTTTTAACAATCCTGTGAATGACTAAACTATTATTTAGTTGGATAACCACAGTTTTCATGATTTCTTCCCATCTGCGAGGCATTAATTTTGTTGGTTTGGAACCAAGATTTTGCTTGTTTACTAGTGTGCTTGGGGTCATTGTCTTGTCGAAACACCCATTTCAAGGGCATGTCCTCTTCAGAATAAAGCAACATGACCTCTTCAAGTATTCTGACATATCCAAACTGATCCATGATACCTGGTATGCGATATATAGGCCCAACACCATAGTAGGAGACACATGCCCATATCATGATGCTTGCACCACCATGCTTCACTGTCTTCACTGTGAACTGTGGCTTGAATTCAGAGTTTGGGGGTCGTCTCACAAACTGTCTGTGGCCCTTGGACCCAAAAAGAACAATTTTACTCTCATCAGTCCAACTAATATTCCTCCATTTCTCTTTAGGCCAGTTGATGTGTTCTTTGGCAAATTGTAACCTCTTCTGCACATGTCTTTTATTTAACAGAGGGACTTCTTTCAAATTCTTGCAAATAAATTAGCTTCACACAGGCATCTTCTAACTGTCACAGCACTTACAGGTAACTCCAGACTGTCTTTGATCATCCTGGAGCTGATCAGTGGGTGAGCCTTTGCCATTCTGGTTATTCTTCTACCCATTTTGATGGTTGTTTTCCGTTTTCTTCTATGTGTGTCTGGTTTATTTGTCCATTTTAAAGCATTGGAGATCATTGTAGATAACAGCCTATAATTTTTTGCACCTGCGTATACGTTTTCCCCTCTCCAATCAACTTTTTAATCAAACTATGCTGTTCTTCTGGACAGTGTCTTGAACGTCCCATTTTCCTGAGGCTTTCAAAGAGAAAAGCATGTTCAACAGGTGCTGGCTTCATCCTTAAATAGGGGACACCTGATTCACACCTGTTTGTTCCACAAAATTGGTGAACTCACTGACTGAATACCACACTACTATTATTGTGAACACCCCCTTTTCTACTTTTTTTTACTAATAGCCCAATTTCATAGCCTTAAGAGTGTGCATATCATGAATGCTTGGTGTTGTTGGATTTGTGAGAATCTACTGAATCTACTGGTACCTTGTTTCCTATGTAACAATAAGAAATGTACTCAAAACCTGGATTAATCTTTTTAGTCTTTTTAGATAGGGTTGGTAAGGTTAGACCTTACCTGTGTGAAGCGACTTGAGGCAACTCTGTTGTGATTTGGTGCTATATAAAGGAAAATAAATTGAAATTGAAAAATAGTCACATAGCACTACTATTATTCTGAACACTACTGTAGATAATCCTCCTGGAAATAAATGATTCAGTTTTGGATGTAGTGCAAAATACTATTCTGGAACTCAAAACTAGTAGAATTTGCTTCTTCTTCTTACTACAGTTCTACTAATACTCCTTCCTATAATACTAATACTACAATCACTTTGGTGCATTTCTCATAACAGTATTAAAATTTACACATTAGTTAGTGCAACCTCCACAACATTTAGTCATTTAAGCACAACCAAGTGGCAGTTTCATGTTCATTTCATCAAAGTGCACATGCTTTTGCACATGCAGCAATTGAGTACATACATCTCTCTGCAATTTGATCAATTTGAACTTGTTTTTGTCATGTCTGTCAAAATAAACTATTCTTGTAAAAGCTGAATAGTCATTCTCTTTACAACTAATAGTCCTTGTTTCATTGCTTGAGTCATTCCACTCAAAAATGTTGAACACGTCAAAATGTGTCAAGCACTTTATATATATATATATATATATATATATATATATATATATATATATATATATATATATATATATATATATAT
Source organism: Thalassophryne amazonica (assembly GCF_902500255.1). Classification (NCBI taxonomy): domain Eukaryota; kingdom Metazoa; phylum Chordata; class Actinopteri; order Batrachoidiformes; family Batrachoididae; genus Thalassophryne; species Thalassophryne amazonica. The sequence goes on from NC_047111.1 coordinate 94,707,756, forward strand.
ATATAATCTTTTTTATTTTGTTCTCCTGAAAATGTCTCCTTAATTCATTAACTTCTCTCAGCTGAACTTTAGCTTTTACTAATGAAAGGGGTGTGTGAAGCATTACAGTTTTTATTGATTGCTTTGACCTGTTTGAAGAAACTGGTAACCTCTCAGTCTTCATCATCACTCTCTCAGCAGAGCAAAAAACACCTCTTGCAAATGAGTTAACCCATTGTCAATGGTTTGATACACTTCCCCCACCCTTTTGCAAATCAGTTAACGCAGATGTCATTCAAGCAGTCCAAACTCCATTGCTTTAGCTGTGGTAACCAGAAACCATATGTTCCCATCTCTTAGAAACATCTTGACCGGTATCAAATCACTGGAGCACCTGTTTGACACTGCTTCACACAACTTTTCAATTTGCAATCAGTCTGCAGGCTTAAAAGGTGCCATGTTGTGTGTGGTAACTTGCAAGCATGGATGGTCTAAGGCACATGAGAGTGAGAGTAAGAGGTAGAGGGCTCGGGGGAAGAGGAGTCCAAGGAAGAGGAGTCCGTGTGCGAGGTGGAGGTGCAGCTGGAAGGGCTCAAGTCACAGATGAAATTTGGACAACTGTGATTGATCATGTGGTAAATCATGGTCTTTCACTTAGAGAGGCTGGACAAAGAGTCCAACCTGTTCTCAATAGAAACACGGTTGCATCCATTGTCAGAGTTTTTCGACTGGAGAACAGGTAATGTCGCTTATACAGTATATACAGATATATCTGTAGTGATATACAGTATTTCATGTAATTTCTTTATAGAATCGAAAGGCTACCGGTCGGTGGTGGTAGACGCAGAATTTTGAATGCTGAGCAGGAGGCAGCCATTGTGAACATGGTTCTGGCAAATAATGCCATTAGGCTGCGTGAAATCAGGGCAGCAGTGATTGCAGATCAGGGGGTATTTAGAAATGTAAATATGAGCAGATGCCCTTGCTCGATGCAATGACCACTGCTGCCCAAGATATAAATGCAGAGGCATGCCAAGGATGGATAAGGCATGCTAGAAGATTTTTCCCTAGGTGCATCGCAAGGGAGAATATTGAGTGTGATGTAGATAGGCCATGTGGCCTATTCATCAAGAGAGAATAGACTAGAAGAGATTTTTTTCTTTATTGTACAGAATTATTATTTTTATTTTTCTAATGTCTTACACAGTGATGGATTTTATTTTTCTTTCATACTCTATAAAAAAATCAAGAATGAATACTGCAATCAATAAAATTTTCATCACAGCATATCTGATTCTGGATCTATTTTTTTGCAAGAAGGCAAATTTGACTACAAATGGCACTGACATGTAAGCTGCTCAGTCATTACTGTAGCTCTTAGGTACAATGAGCAGTAATGCAGCACTGATTCACACTGAGTGCTTTATTTTGTATTTTGATGCCCCTTGTCTAATGACTGATTGGAAGCGCTTATGCACTTGTGTGCAAGTTGTGTTGTTTGAGGGCAAAATTTGCTTTTGGTCCATATTTTAAATGTTTTAGCAGAGTTGGAGCCTTTTGTGAGCAAAATGTGTCATTTTGACCATTGGTGCCACTGTTTAGGCCTCTGCATTAACTGTTTTGAGAAATGTGGATTTTGAGTCGACTACTGCGTCAAAGCAATCAATAAAAACTGTAGTTACAACCAATGTTGAGACACTTCTTGACAGTCACTCCCAGTTGAATCCCATGAACCCCCACTTGACAAGAATGTGTAAACCAAGAGGTGTGATAGGCACAAGGTGCATACTGTATCTACAATATGGCAACACATGGAAGGTCAGCCTCGTGGAAGAGGGGCGACATCTCCCAACATCTGCTGACATTTTTTGACACACTTTACAGGGACATACTCCCTGAGAATGAGAGAGATCAAATTGGTGACAATCTGACAAAGTATGTGGTAGTGTGGGATAATGTGAGCTTTCATCCCTCTGCTCTGATAGGATGCTTGTGGAATATCTCCCTCTCTACTTTCCTACTTTCTCTCTTCCTGGAGGTGGAAGGTACGAGGGCTGTCAATACGTGGACACGGTTCGAAAAATTAAGCTGGTTTTCAGTGAAAATTTTAACGGCTGATGAGAGATTTTTAGGTGATCTTGTCACTTTAAGGACTTCCCACGGTGCGAGACGTCGCGCAGCGCTATCAGGTGCCGTCGTCAGCCTGTTTCAAGCTGAAAACCTCCACATTTCAGGCTCTATTGATCCATGACGTCGTGAGAGAACAGAGAAGTTTCAGAAGAAGTCGGTTTCAGCATTTTATCTGGATATTCCACTGTTAAAGGAGATTTTTTTAATGAAAGACGTGCGGACGGGTCCGCGCGTCGGTACGAAGCCGGCGTGGTGCGGCGGCACAGGAAAAACACCAGTATGTTTCTTGCAAAAAAATGTGAAATGGCTCGCGAAAGCAAATAAGACCATGACCAAGTGGAGGGCTTTCACTGAGTAAGTTTTGTGTCATTGTTGCCCGTGTAACTTGACTTTGGCAGCAGCCAGTGTTGGCCTTTCTCCATTTAGGTTATGAAAACAGCCACAAAGTGGGTAAACTCTATGTTTTTTTTTTTTGTTTTTTTTAATCATTCCATGTTTTTACAGATTTATACATTCAGAATTGTCAAATGTTCTGGTGATGTTGCTTATATTATGTGTATCTTCAAATGTTTTCGTCTGAATGCAGAATAAAAAAAAATCACTCTGCAGGGATGATGGCCAAGTGGTGGTTAGTGTGCTTGGTTTCAGTGCCCAAAGTTCCTGGTTCAAACCCCACCTCTGCCACATTTCTCCACATAATGTGGATTTGCATCAGGAAGGGCATCTGGTGTAGAACATCTACCAAATCAACATGCAGATCCACCTCGGATCTGCTGTCGCAACCCAGAGTGAAACTAAGGGAGCAGCTGAAGGGACTTACAGATATCAAATCACTCTCTGACTTCAAGTGTTCAGGTGCTGTCTGAAGACTGACAGACAGTAGTCTCCGAGCAGTCTACATATTTGGTCCCATTCACTCGGCTGTCCCAAGTGTGTTGCACAGTTCAAAACACTCTTGGTGCTGTCAAGATGGGACGCACATCTGAGGCGGGCTATGTGCAGTTTGTGCACCAACTGATCTCAATCTACATATTCTGATGGCCTCATAACATTTGAAATGATCTGATCACAGCTGATTGAGCTCAGAGATCAATCGGTCACAGCAAAGTCTGCCAGCATGTTGTGCCTCGTCTGTCCACCTCCACTGGACCCCGAGCAGGGAGGGCAAAAGAAATGTTGATATGTAATAACATGTATGTGGCAGGCATTCATCATGTGCTGTGAATGTGAACAGTGCACAAACAAACTGAAAGCACCGTGTCTCAGTGCAGGTCAGTGTGTTGCACAGTGCACACCGCCGGAGATCTGAACAGGCTGTTATATCCATAGACGTTACAGTACAGATACCTTTCCATTCCTTCTTATGGGCAACATAAATAATGTGAAATATTGTGTCCATCATATCTCTGCCATCTATCTACACTCTAAAACATTGCAGCCTCATTTTGTTACAGTGGGGAAAATAAGTATTTGACCCCCTGTCAGTTTTGCAGGTTTTCCCACCTACAAAGAATGGAGAGGTCTGTAATTTTTATCATAGATACACTTCAACTGTGAGAGACAGAATCTAAAAAAAAACAACAAAAAAAAAATCCAGTAAATCGCATTGTATGATTTTTAAATAATTAATTTGCATTTTATTGCATAAAATAAGTATTTGACCCCTAGAAAAACAGAGCTTAACAATTGGTACAGAAACATTTGTCTGCCATTACAGAGGTCAAATGTTTCCTGTAGTTCTTGACCAAGTTTTCACACACTGCATAAGGGATTTTGGTCCACTGCTCCATACAGATCTTCTCCAAATCTTTCAGATTTGGAGTTTCAGCTCCCTCCAAAGATTTTCTATTGAGTTCAGGTCTGGAGACTGGCCAGGCCACTCCAGGACCTTGAAATGCTTCTTACGGAGCCCCTCCTTAGTTGCCCTGGCTGTGTGTTTGGGGTCATTGTCATGCTGGAAGACCCAGCCATGACCCATCTTCAATGCTCTTACTGAGGGAAGGAGGTTGTTTGCTAAAATCTCGCAATACATGACCCATCCATCCTCCCTTCAATATGGTGCAGTCGTCCTGTCCCCTTTGCAGAAGAGCACCCCCAGAGTATGATGTTTCCACCCCCATGCTTCATGGTTGCGATGGTTTTCTTGGGGTTGTTCTTGTCCTCTAAACATGGTAAGTGGAGTTGATTCCAAAAAGCTCTATTCTGGTCTCATCTGATCACATGACCTTCTCCCATGCCTCCTCTGGATCATCCAGATGGTCACTGGTGAACTTCAAACGGGCCTGGACATGTGCTGGCTTGAGCAGGGGGACCTTGCTGCCCTGCAGGATTTTAAACCATGACAGCATCATGTGTTACTAATGTAATCTTTGTGACTGTGGTCCCAGCTCTCTTCAGGTCATTGACCAGGTCCTCCTGTGTAGTTCTGAGCTTTCTCAGAATCATCCTTACCCCACAAAGTGAGATCTGAGGGAGACTGACAGTTATCTTGCGTTTCTTCCACTTTTTAATAAATAATCATAACAGCTGTTGTCTTCTACCAAGCTGCTTGCCTGTTGTCCTGTAGTCCATTCCAGCCTTGTGCAGGTCTACAGTTTTGTCCCTGGTGTCCTTAGACAGCTCTTTGGTCTTGGCTATGGTGGACAGGTTGGAGTGTGATTGATTGAGTGTGTGAACAGGTGTCTTTTATACAGGTAACAAGTTCAAACAGGTGCAATTAATACAGGTAAAGAGTGCAGAATATGAGGGCTTCTTATAGAAAAATTAACAGGTCTGTGAGAGCCAGAATTCTTGCTGGTTGGTAGAGGGTTAAATACGTTTTTATCCAATAAAATGCAAATTAATTATTTAAAATCATACAATGTGATTTTCTAGATTTTGTTTTTAGATTCTGTCTCTCACAGTTGAAGTGTATCTATGATAAAAATGACAGACCTCTCCATTCTTTGTAGATGGAAAAAACTGCAAAACAGACAGGGGGTCAAATACGTATTTTCCCCACTATGTGTCCACTTGCTACCTCTCTTTAACATAAAGAGATCTTACAAGTTTTGGATGTTGAACTCAACTTTACAACTCAAACTCAACTTGTAAAGTTGATTGGTTTGTTTGTTGACTTCCGCAGGTCAGCCCCCACCATCCCCTCCCCCCTCTACATCGACGGAGCAGCAGAGGAGCTCGTCTCCTCCATCAGGTACCTTGGAGTCCACCTCTCCAACACTCTCACCTGGCACACCAACACCACAGCTGTCAATAAGAAAGCCCACCAACGCCTCTATTTTTTGAGGAAAAAAACATCCAGACTGAAAAAACAGCTTCTACCCAAATGCTTTCAGGCTGTTGAACAGTTCAACATCCACCACCAAACATGCACATTGTGACTTTCTTAATACTCTAACACTGCTGCTGACCCTGTGCCTTGTATATACACTCAACAAAAATATAAACGCAACACTTTTGGTTTTGCTCCCATTTTGTATGAGATGAACTCAAAGATCTAAAACTTTTTCCACATACACAGTATCACCATTTCCCTCAAATATTGTTCACAAACCAGTCTAAATCTGTGATAGTGAGCACTTCTCCTTTGCTGAGATAATCCATCCCACCTCACAAGTGTGCCATATCAAGATGCTGATTAGACACCATGATTAGTGCACAGGTGTGCCTTAGACTGTCCACAATAAAAGGCCACTCTGAAAGGTGCAGTTTTGTTTTATTGGGGTGGGATACCAGTCAGTATCTGGTGTGACCACCATTTGCCTCATGCAGTGCAACACATCTCCTTCGCATAGAGTTGATCAGGTTGTCAATTGTGGCCTGTGGAATGTTGGTCCACTCCTCTTCAATGGCTGTGCAAAGTTGCTGGATATTGGCAGGAACTGGTACACGCTGTCGTATACGCTGGTCTAGAGCATCCCAAACATGCTCAATGGGTGACATGTCTGGTGAGTATGCCATGCAAGAACTGGGACATTTTCAGCTTCCAAGAATTGTGTACAGATCCTTGCAACATGGGGCCGTGCATTATCCTGCTGCAACATGAGGTGATGTTCTGGGATGTATGGCACAACAATGGGCCTCAGGATCTCGTCACGGTATCTCTGTGCATTCAACATGCCATCAATAAAATGCACCTGTGTTCCTCGTCCATAACAGACGCCTGCCCATACCATAACCCCACTGCCAGCATGGGCCACTCAATCCACAACATTGACATCAGAAAACTGCTCACCCACACAACGCCACACACGCTGTCTGCCATCTGCCCTGGACAGTGTGAACTGGGATTCATCCGTGAAGAGAACACCTCTCCAACGTGTCAAACGCCAGCGAATGTTAGCATTTGCCCACTCAAGTCGGTTACGACGACGAACTGGAGTCAGGTCGAGACCCCGATGAGGACGACGAGCATGCAGTTGAGCTTCCCTGAGACGGTTTCTGACAGTTTGTGCAGACATTCTTTGGTTATGCAAACCGATTGTTTCAGCAGCTGTCCGAGTGGCTGGTCTCAGACGATCTTGGAGCTGAACATGCTGGATGTGGAGGTCCTGGGCTGGTGTGGTTACATGTGGTCTGCGGTTGTGAGGCTGGTTGGATGTACTGCCACATTCTCTGAAACGCCTTTGGAGATGGCTTATGGTAGAGAAATGAACATTCAATACACGAGCAACAGCTCTGGTTGACATTCCTGCTGTCAGCATGCCAATTGCACGCTCCCTCAAATCTTGCGACATCTGTGGCATTGTGCTGTGTGATAAAACTGCACCTTTCAGAGTGGCCTTTTATTGTGGGCAGTCTAAGGCACACCTGTGCACTAATCATGGTGTCTAATCAGCATCTTGATATGGCACACCTGTGAGGTGGGATGGATTATCTCAGCAAAGGAGAAGTGCTCACTATCACAGATTTAAACTGGGGAGGGAAAGGGTGATATTGTGTATGTGGAAAAAGTTTTAGATCTTTGAGTTCATCTCATACAAAATGGGAGCAAAACCAAAAGTGTTGCGTTTATATTTTTGTTGAGTGTATATTCTATGTCCACAGAGGTGTGCATATTGTACATTGCAAAGTTTACAAAGGTTAGATTAAATTGTCCCAGTTAACTACACCAAGACCTGGAGAAACTGCATTTCATTCTGCCTGTAAAGGTCGAGTGACAATAAAGTGAGTCTGAGTATTTATAAATTGTTTAGGTTTTTGTTATCATATACACAGTATTATTATTAATATGTGTATGTTGCCGACATGAATGAGCAAAGCACTTCACCATCTCACCATATCATTTAGTTTTAGACTTTTTTCAGTAAAATAGTTCTGGGGAGTATTTGCATGGCTAAAACGCTCTTAACCCCCTACCATGTTATTTTATTTTATTTTTATGTGCCTCTCACATGCCTGGAAAGTCCTCACCATCTCATTTAGGTCCTTCAGACTTTTTTTCAGTAAATGGTCCTGGGGAACATTTGCATGGCTAAAACCCTTCATGTAATTTACACACTAAAAAGTCATTGTCTGACCTCATGAGCTGTCAATGTGTGCACTGCCTCTCACTTTAGCTTTCCCGGTTTCAGTGTCGACTCAACATTTAGCATTTCCTGTTTCAGTGTCAACTGTCCACTGAATTCCCATGAGATCTCCTCTGTTCGCATGAAATCTCCTCTTTGTCTTTTTGTTTTTCTTAACCCTCTGGGTTCCGAGGTCATTTTTTGGACAGTTTACTCGCCTGGCATAAATGTTTTATTATTGCTGTTAACAGCTCTCCCTGCATCCCACAATCAAGTTTTATGTCTCTGTTTTTTCAGGACAACCTGTGCTTTCAGAATATATATGTTCTTGTTCTGTTTTATAAGTGTAATAAAGGTTTACAATCAAAACTAGGCAAGGAAAAAATAAAGCAAAAAATAATTTTCCACACACATTTATTCAAAACAAATGGCAAACTATAATAAACAACTGTTTTGACACTTTATAAAGGTAATTTGAGGTCTTGTGTGAAATAGTAGAGAAGCTTGAATCTTCGACTGGACTGGGTTGCTTGACGCAAGGACGTTTCGCTTCAAATCGCAGAAGCTTCCTCAGCTAAAATTCTTGCTCTGGTAGTCTGAATTCTGTCTTGACTCTTGTAGAGAAGAATAAACAGAAGCCAACAAAAGCTGGCGTTTTTAAAACCTAACCAGACCCCTCCTACCGAGAGGCCGACTGCTATAGGCTAGTGACTAAACAATAGCTCTAATTAGCACCTATTGTGCTCTAGTTAGCACCATCCTAATGACAGGGCAGCTGTCCCTCCTAATGATGGGATGGAAGCCTCTCCTGATGGCTCCCTTGACACTCTCCTGATAACGCGAATGAACAAAAGACATGATCTTTGGCTTTTCACGTGAGGTAAATCTGCCCTACGATTGGATTCTGGAAAATCATATGACGGTGAACCAATTCCAATTGGACACTCACATTGCGCACGTCATCAGCTTCTATAAGGAGTACAAAGATGGCCGATGGCTGGCTCAAAGTCCGCAGAGTTAACTTTTCAGCAAAAAAAGTAAGTTTCTATCTCATATCATTCAAAAGTTATTTATAATTTAGTAAAGCTTGGTCTTAGCCATTGTATACGACGGCGTCGGCCCCAGAGTTTTAATTGAAACAAACAAAAAGTTACACCAAAACCTTACGAAGGATAAACATACCACAGCAAAAACAACATACTCAAAAACATGTTAATCTCCTGTAATGTCGGTTCAGGAAGTGTTCAACATTTTGCATTTCCTGTTTCCGTGTTGACTTTCCACTGAATTCCCACGAGATCTCCTCTATTGGCATGAGATATCCTCTTTGCCTTTATAAATTTTATTTACGTTTATTTCATCACTTTATTTTTAAAGTAGACCTGCATTGAAATAAATGTGGTCAGATCTCAGAAAGAAATAGCTGATATGTATTTATAAGACTCTTATGAATGCAGTAAAGTAAATCTGTAAGCCCAAATTTGTAATTCAGCAGAGAAATCTTTGTTAAAAAATCACAAATTTGCAGCTAAAATTTAGCCCTCCATGAAAACAGTTTGTACATCCAAGTCATTTCCATGACGTCGGGGAGAAGACGACGCGCTTGCGCCTTCAGTCCGATCAAAAAAAAAAAAAGCCTTCAGTCAGATCCTGCCGTGAAATTGATTTTATCTGTTAGTAATGTTACTGTTATACACATCTGGATTTCAACATCCAAAAGTAAGCTGCAATGAATGCGAGATACAGCTCTGCATGCTCAGATCAGCGGCAACATCGACAGCAGGTGATGTTCTTCTCTGTTTTGATGCGGAGCGGCCAGTAACACCTGTTGCCTGCAAAGACAGACTTCTTGCTGCAAAATCCGCAGCGCTGCACGGTCTCGGTAATCGGAGCCGCAGAGCTCCGTGGCCGCTGAGAGAGGTTTATATCTTTTTAATGACTTGAATTCTTTGCAGGTCCCGCATCCGTACCCCGCGATGGTAACACCGGAGGCAAAAGACAGTACATTTTCAATGCGACACCACTCAATCAAATGGGCGTATGGAAAAAGTCCCCAAAAATCATTTTCAAGCAACAATAAAAGAAATGTATACTCACCAAACGTGCCGCAAGACAGCGGAGGTCGGTCTTGAAGTCCTGAGCGATTTCTCTCACCAGGCGCTGCAAGGGCAGCTTGCGGATCAGCAGCTTGGTGCTCTAGGACCACAATGTAAATAAGCATCCGTATTGGAAGCGTTCTTGTGTTATCCTCTGCGGTATTTTTATCTATTGTTATATAATTTTATTGCCAAATAAAATTCTGGGAGCAGTGGATTTCTGTTAGCAGCGGATCTCTCACAGCACCACGGTGCCGTGAGGCTTCTTCACGCCGACGTTGAAACTTCTGCAATTGTTCGCCAAATGCACGGTGTAATCACAGCGGCCACCATGCTGTAATCAGAATGGCCACGGGACACAAAATGACATGACCGAAGATCTGACTGCATTTATTTTAGTGCAGGTCTACTTTAAATGGACCACAATGGAAATAAGTGTTTTCAGTTTCTTGTGTCACCCATGTATTTTTAACCTATTTACAATTATATTATGTATTTACATTGAACTTATGAGATAAAATCATGCACGCACGTACACTTTAATATATAGATGATTTACTGCCCCCTGATGAAATGGCTTTTCAGTCCAGAATGTAATTATCAAACATTGTTCAGTGTTGTTAACTAATATCCATAGTTTCTCCAAATATACAGATACAGATAGTAAGTAAGTTAGTCCCTTTGGCTGCTCCCTTGTGTTCACTCGGGGTCGCCACAGCAGATCCAAGGTGGCTCTGCATGTCGATTTTGCACAATTTTTACACTGGATGCCCTTCCTGACGCAACTCCACATTACATTGAGAAATATGACAGGGTAGGGTGTCAGGGCAGGCCGTGGCCCGGCACCGGGAGCGGCTGGACCCGCAATACAGACTCCCAGACTAGGCTTAGGTGTGAATGAAATCATGGTCTTTATTCCAGGCTCAGGTACGGTACACATGTGATCAGTCAGCGAGGCAGAGGTACAAGCACAGTCAGGCTGAGATCCAGTCATGGACAAGCGGGGTTCTGTGGCACGAGCAAACACGGACATCTGAGGAGAGGCAAGAGGCATAGTCGAGGAGAACAGAGCAAAAAATGGAACACGGCTTGGCAAACTCCTTACCAAAAATAGTACTTATAAGTATATAAAAAGTAAACTAGAAGTATACTTGAAACATACTTGCATATACTACTTTTTGGTAAGGGTAGTGGACAAAGATTATATATGGGCAAGATTGTGAGGTGGGGAGTGCACAAACTGTAGTGATGTAATACACAAAGATATGTGAGTGAAATGTGAGTGAGTGAATAGAAAGACAAAGTAAACTGAATCAAAGTGAGAGACAGGGACACATGGCAGATGCAGAGAGAACATAGAATAGAATTTATTCAGCACACAAAATATTCAAAAACAATTCCACAAACTCATAAACAATACTTGTGAGTCTGAAAGGTTGTGGGCTGAAGCAAAGCTTATCAGCGCCCACCCCTGGTAGTACAAGTCCATCAGTTCTAATCAGTCATATTTCCATAAATACAAATTCACTGCTACATGTCAACACAGAGACATACACATCAATACTATTCACTTATAATTATATTTATATAGTACCAGATCACAAGAAAGTCAACTCAAGGCACTTTACGCATGTAAGGACTAACCTTACCAACCCCCAGAGCAAACACTAGGCAACTGTGGTGAGGAAAAACTCCCTATAAGGAAGAAACCTCAAGCAGACCAGGCTCTTGGGGGTGACATAATCAGAGGGGTGTGAGAAAAACAGAGAACGATGAACAGAGACTGAGGACAATAAAATATAACAATCAACAGGAATATAGAATCGGTCATGTACATGAGAACTAAAACAGAAATTAATAAGCATGAAGAAACTGCACGAGAACTGATTAGAGAATACATGGAAAATAAATACTGAAGCAAAACTGAACTGGCACTGATAAAGAAAACAAATAGGTTAAACAAATTATGAATAAAACAGAACCCACAAGATGACAGAAAACAAAACCCTGAGGACGTTTCACTTCAAATCGCAGAAGCTTCCTCAGCTAAAATTCTTGCTCTGGTAGTCTGAATTCTGTCTGGACTCTTGTAGAGAAGAATAAAACAGAAGCCAACAAAAGCTGGAGTTTTTAACCTAACCAGACCCCTCCTACCGAGAGGCCGACTGCTACAGGCTAGTGACTAAACAATAGCTCTAATTAGCACCTTTTGTGCTCTAGTTAGCACACCTAATGACAGGGCAGCTGTCCCTCCTAATGATGGGACGGAAGTCTCTCCTGATGGCTCCCTTGATGACTCTCCTGATGACATGAATGACTCATTACCATGAACAAAAAACTGAAACTGCTTTGACCTGAGCACCCCATTGTAAACAGGGGACAAAGCGTGTCTCAGACCCCTCCCCGGTTAAGGCTAGGTTTCAAATGTTTTACAAAGAATGCTTCCTTGACACCTCTCTCAAACCATTTCTTCTCTCTGGCTAAGATTTTAACTTCCTTGTCCTCAAACGTGTGGTTAGTGTCTTTCAGGTGGAGATGAACTGCAGACTGAGGTCCACTGGCACCCTCTCTGCGGTGCTGGTATAGCCTTTTGTGTAAAGGTTGCTTAGTTTCACCTATGTAGTGTTCTTTACAGTTTTCCTGACATCTGATAGAATACACTACACTGCTCTGTTTGTAACTAGGGATCCTGTCCTTAGGGTGAACTAATTTCTGTCTCAAGGTGTTAACCGGTTTAAAGTAAAGTGGAATTTTGTGCTGTCTGAAGATCCTCTGTAGTTTTTCCCCTACTCCTGCTAAATAAGGGAGAGACAATCCTCTTCTTCTTGTCTCCGTCTCCTGTCAATCTGGTCTCTTTGTTTTCTGGGACTTTCTGCACTTTGTCCAGGGACCATCGTGGGTACCCACATACTGTGAGGGCTTTCCGTACAAGTTGTTGTTCTTTAGCCCTTCCCTCTACAGTTGTGGGCACCTGTAGGGCTCTATGTTGAAGAGTCCTGATCACCCTGAGTTTGTGTTCAAGGGGGTGGTTTGAGCCAAAGAGCAGATATTGGTCAGTGTGAGTGAGTTTTCTGTAAAACCTACACAGAAGTGATAAAATTCCAAACATAAACACAAACTAGAATGGAACTGAACTTATGGCCAAAGTATAAAAGCAACAAAAAACAAAGTAACAAAGCAAAACTAGAACAGAGAATAACCACAACTGGGGCAGATGGAAATGAACCAAATAAAGAGGCAAAATAAGGATTAAAGCCTGGAACAGGGCCGGCATGACATAGTGTTTGAACCGAGAAGCTTCCGCTCTGAAACCAAGCGCACTAACATCTTGGCATACAGATTCTTTATTGTCACAGTAACCAGTAAAACGAAAGTTAAGGTACAAGGCTTTCAGTGCAAATATAAAGAAATATAAACCTGAGTAAACCACATGCTGACTTGAATGGTCTGGAGAAGAAAATAAAATAAACATAAAATTTAACAGAATGAAAGAGGTATGTGCAGAGTGCAAATAAAAAAGAAAAAAACTATATAAGAATGCAGTAGCAAAACGAGACTGCATATAAAAAAGAGAAAAGTATGTACAAAACTGTGGATACTTGCACATAAACAAATACTGCACTCATTTCAAGTGTGCCATGTGGCATGGCTATTTGATTCCAGTTGCATTCATATATCTAACAGCAGTTGGGTAGAAACTGTTTTTTAATTGAATCTAATCTAATTTAATCTAATCTAATTTAATCTAATCTAATCTTTGTCTTAAATAAGTGCGATTTAATTGCTTGAGGTCAGCACAGATTGCTTCAATTTTAGCATTTCCGTCTAGTTTTAATGCTCGTTTTGATTATTCAGTGCTTAGGCATTTTTTGCTAGTTTTGAGAATTCTAAGCAATTAAATTTTTCTTACCCCATTTGCAGGTTTTTTTTTATTTTTTTTTTAAATACAAGACAGTTTGGCAAGATTGATGACTTGGCTTATTTTGAGAGGTCCCATTTTTGCAGTGTGTAAACTTTGCTGTTTTTCTCAACATAGTTGTCTTTTAACTGAAAACAAACATAAAAAACCTACTATGATGTTTCCACCCAACTATCATCTGAACAATCAGCTATTAAAACTAAAGATGTGCACAGCTGGCTCCCATTAAGTCCCCCAGCCCACTCAGCAAGATTCATTAACCATATTGGATCACAACAAGCAAATTAAGAAATGTGCCAGAACATTGACAGCAGTGTGGAGATTTCAGTTAAATGAAAGTTTCCTTCATAATTGACTTCTTTCTTTGTGTTAAAATAAAGATTGATTGTAATTATGGCACAGAATTGTATGTAATTGTTGCTTGTGCTAATTTCTCTCAGTGATGGGGAATATTAAGACAGTCATATTTGGGAAAATTGTTCATTTCCCAAAAGTCCTTATTGGATAATAGGAAAAACAAAACATTGAAATGATATGCTTCAACAGATGTCATACCATTGCTTAAAAGAACTTTCTATCTATCTATCTATCTATCTATCTATCTATCTATCTATCTATCTATCTATCTATCTATCTATCTATCTATCTATCTATCTATCTATCTATCTATCTATCTATCTATCTATCTATCTATCTATCTATCTATCTATCTATCTATCTATCTATCTATCTATCTATCTATCTATCTACCAAATTAAGAATGATAAAATACACCGTTAGCAACTGATGTAAGTTTTACAAAAAAAAACAAAAAAAAAAAACAGAAAACTTTACATTATTGGGACACAGACCTTGGACAAGTTTAAAAATGAGTAACCTTGACCTATTTTAAGAGGTTAAAAGCCCACATTCTGTTTCCTATTTTCATATAGTCAAGGGTATTTTAGCATTGCATTATATTTATAATTTCCAAAAAAAAAAGTGACATGGACAGCATCTCACTCACTGATCTTCACCCGCTTAATCCAATTAAGGGTCACATGGGGGCTGGAGCCTATCCCAGCAGTCATAGGACGTGAGGCGGGGTACACCCTGGACAGGATGCCAGTCAGTCACAGGGCCACATATAGACAAACAAACACATTCACACTTGCATGCACACCTACGAACAATTTAAAGATTCCAATCCACCTAACCTGCATGTTTTGTTTGGTTGTGGGCGGAAACCAGAGGAATGGGAGAGAACCCATGCAAACTCCACACAGAAAGGCCACAGGTGCGAATTGATCCTATAACCCCCTTGCTGTGAGACACCATGAAGCCACCGTGCTGGCCTTTGGACAACATCTTGGATTTTTAAAAAGCAACAGGAAATTTTCAAGGAATTTAGTATGTGATTCTGCACATTTTCTGGACAAATCCTGCAAAGTTTCCTTTTTTTGTGTTACAACTATTGGACTAACATTGACCTGATCAATAGTTCATACAGAGCAAGAAGAATTCTTGATACATCTCACATTAGTAAGTAAGTCCCTTTGGCTGCTCCCTCGTTTGCACTCGGGGTAGATCCAAGGTGGACCTGCATGTTGATTCTGGCACAATTTTTACACCGGAAGCCCTTCCTGATGCAACTCCACATTACATGGAGAAATGTGGCAGGGTTGGGGTTTGAACCAGGAACCTTCTACACTGAAACCAAAGGCACTAACCACTTGGCCAAAACCCTTGCATTAATTCATGCATTACAAAAATATAGCATTCTACATTAGTTAAGCATTGTGTATGATCTATGGTATTATGGTAACTGTTCATTCAGCAAAAGGTAAATAACAGAGTTTCTGTTTCGATCCCTGGCTCCTCCTGCCTGTGAGTCAAAGTGTCCTTGAGCAAGACACTGAGCACACAATTGGCTGTGATGTGCCTGAAAGCTGCTGGCAGAAGCAGTGTGCGGGCGCATGCATGTGTGCGTGAATGTGAATTATTTTGCACTAGCCTGTTTGCTATCTCCACCGCTACTGTGGGCCTGATTGGTTTCAAACTCTGTCAGCATATGCATTTTTTCATTTTACCCGAGGAATGTTTTCTCGGAGCCTGATATTTTACAACTTTATTAAAGTTTTGCGAGCAACAGCAACTGTCACAGCTGCTACTTTTAATGTAAAGTCTTTTGTGTGTGCTCAGACTCTCTTGGCGTCCCTTGTGTCAGAGCTGGATGGGTGACATTTTGTCATCAATTTGTTGTTGCTGTGTTCACCAGTGCTGCTTTCAGTTTAGCTGAAATAACACTATTGTTGTTGATAGTGATGATGGTTGTTAGATTGCAGCTATTTGTCAGGAAGGGTGCAGTCTCTAACCCATACTCACAACGTTCACAGTTGGAATTAGGTCAGCACTTAGAGTGAAAGTACAGTTTTTGAAACAAATGGACTGACATCAGGCAATAACAATCCAACTAAAATGCCAAAAAATGTACAAAAATATTATACAACTCAAAAGTCCAATATGAAATATCTGTGCATAGTTCAAGTTGAGTTGCTTAAAGTGCATATCACTAGTAAATAAAATCTGAAATGGGTTTACTATTATAAATAAATAAAGACTTATGAAAATATTGATGTATTTTGTTTTATTTTTGGTGCCATATACCCAGGGAAACTAAGTCATAAACACAGGGAAATTAGCTTGATTTCACCTGCCTCTGATAAATGCTCAGAAAGCTCACGCTGTGAGGAATATGAATTTTTGGGACATCATCTCAGGTCATGCCCACAAAACAAATGTGGTAAACCCACCCTGGTCTCACAGCAAGTCGTGATTCAGCAGCACAAAATATACATTAATCTATTGGTTCGTGATATTGTGACGAAAAGCACCTCATTTTTGTCACGGCAGCACAAATTCATTCTAATTTATTCCGCGATGGCTGCACAAAATTAAAAGTGAAGCGGGGGAGGGGTCGGGGTGGTTATGGTTAGGGTGGGGGGAAGGAGTAAGATTAGGTTATGGTTAAGGTTAGGGTCGGGGTAGGAGTAGGGTTAGGAATAGTGAATTAAAAAAAACCCTGTCACAAAAATTTTACTCATTTCGTGATGGAAGGATGAAAAAAAATGTGAGACTGGGCTGGGTTACACACAGGTATGACATGTTACGAATGTAATTTTTCTGTCATCCATGGCACATTCCTGACATTCTTAATGGATCTGAATAGGTTTCTTAACAGTGTGTGTTGGTGGAGGATGTTTTTAGCTGTCAAAAAAATCTTTCAAGAATGTCACGCACTACCCTCATTTCGCTTCATGACGTGGAGTTCGCAACTGAGCATGTTGATCCATCTTGATTAGTGGTGATCCTGAAGAGTGTGTGATAGTGTTCGTAGTGGTTTCTGTGATGGTTCTTAGAGCCCAAACTGTCATGCATCATTGAGAATTGTCACAAAAACTGTCAAGTTTTGACACAAATTGCCAAAATGCGCACTGCATTGTCATTCTTGCCCTTTGCAAAGGCGATATGTTTTTATGTATTTCCACGTGAGGACAGCATGCCCACACATGAGTGTTGTAAGGTGATGTCCGTCATAACATGGTATGTGTTCTCCAGCTGTGATGTGCGAATCCACAGATCCCAACAGCAGCGGCTGGTGTGGACACTCCCAGCTTACCGAACAAACTCAGCTCAAGCACCAAAGTCTCAGTCTCTGTTCCTTTGTTGTGTGATTTATTTAATGTATTTGTTATGTGATTATGTATGTAGTTATTGTTGTATGTATTTATTTGTTTGTCCTGTTCTCTGTGTTTTTATTTTAACACGTCATGTGCACTGAGCCTCTGCCAGCTGGAACAACTGACCACAGCGTGATGAGCAAAGCATGAATGAGTTAACACCTTACCTGATGCTTTATTTTCCACTCTTTCTGTCTGTTATGTGGAGTACAATTTACGTGGTGGAAGGTTCATTAGCCTGGCTGGCCAGCTGATGACAAATTTCACACCGTGCTGTGCACGCTCAGACATGGGTGGCTGGTCCCCATGTGATCTTTTCAGTACGTAATTATCAGCATGTCACAAGAGCATGGGAGCCCGCCCACAAATGTGCAGTGTGTGGAGTTTTGTTCATGTTGTTGATGGCACGACATATGTCCTCCGGCTGAGTTCCGACGCACTCCTCACAACATCTGTGTTGTGGGGGGAGGGGGTGGGGCACAACACACTCATATGCCACATGTGTTGGGGGTGGGGAGGGCCTTGCATGATATGTGGTGCTTGGTAACGGCAGACTCGTGGCGCATTTCAAAAATGTGCTGGCATTCGCAGAACCAGGTCGAAAGTGGTCAGCTGCTCTCTATTTTCGTCCTGGCAGAGTGAATGGCCCTGCCTTTTCTAAGTGGCCTGCGAGTGTTGTATGTTTGTGGGTGGCACCTGGACTCCAGACAACTCCGGCCGAGAGTGGGTCAAATGGTCTTTCGTCCGGCATTCGATGACTTTCGGCCGCTGGTGTGAGGACTGCCTTGATGGCATCAATCAGCCATAGTTCAACATGGCCGATGATTTTCAGCCGCCGCTCAGCTGCGGCATAATATGTCCGACCTGCGTACGACATGCCGTTCAAATGCTCTGAACACGATCAGAAGGCAGTGCGACCTCATCATGCCCGCCGTTCGAATGAGTTTCCAGTGCTAGTGGCACGTGAATATAGAGTGCATGTGCCTTGCCCGAATGAATGTGGCGACTGCTGTACGAGGCGTTCAAGTGCCGGTCCAATTTCCCATAAATGCCATTTGACTCTTCCTTAGTGTGTTATTCTGCCTCAATCGTGTTATGTTTGAAGGGGCCCAAACGCTCGGTCTTTACTTACACCTCGCTTTGATATTTTCCTGTACAGACCTCGCGCTCAGTTAATAATCCTTTATTATTTAGTCTTATTGAGACTTGTTGAAATGTTGAATACACCGCAGGTTACAAAGAGAAGGAAATGGACATTTGTTGAGTGCAACAAATGGCCCAAATTAAAGCCATATTAAAACCATATTAAGGCTATATTACATTTGGAGACAAAAAAGCCCACATTGACTGTGTGTACTGGAGTAAATCATGAAGCAGACTGTAGCTATATAATTAAGTCAGTTACTTAAGCTTAACTCACTAACTTTTCATTGAATCAATACAACCTTCCTAAATAAAATGTATTACATGTTGCTCTAAGAACATTATGTATTGTAGGAGCTATGTAACACAGATTTGCAGATCCAGTTGACATAATTTTTTTTATTAAATCCAAGGAAACCTTTTTTAGAAAATTGCAACATTTACTCTGAAAAATGTTGTAACTGTTAACTGTGTTTAGTAATCACTATTAACTGTGTGCAGGTAAACCACTTCATTAACTTATACATGGATTAATAAATTATAATGAAACTACGGAAAATACCTAATGAATAACTTGAATAACTTGTTTGTGGTTGCAAAACACACAAAACAGATATTCTTTGAAGTTTTAAACTTAGCTATCAGGGTTTTTACTGGTTTATAATCAGATCATTTTTATCATTTATGCATATCAACACTATTTATAATTATTTGCATCGTTGAAACACATTCATATACTTGAGTGGGTCACAATCAGCGCACTGCTCTAAAATGGGTCCTGTATCCCCCCCCCCCCCCCCCCCTTCAGGTCAGAAGTCACATAACGCACACTGTGACATTCACATGTCTTTGTGCTCATTCATATCACAAATGTCAATAAAACTCCAGCTCTGTAGTCATCCTACAGTAAACAGGCAGCATTAAAGTGGAACAGATGTTATTGTGCCTTTCATCTCTTTGCAAAGGACAATACCACCCTTAGGACTCAGATTTTAATGTCAAACTACTAGTTTATCTCTGCAGTGGAAAAAGGTCCACCTTTTTTTCTCAATAACTATATCAAGCCTTCTCATAGTGTGCATACCATGCTTAGTTTGACAGTATTTAATTTAAAATGTCACAACTTGTTAAATTGCGGTTTTGAATTTTGCATATTGATGTTCTGCACCCGGCGCAGGTAGTTCAGTTGGGTTACCAGTATGTTACATGTTGGCATCAAGTTTAGACACGATCCAGGATATAAATGAGGTTTAAAAAACTGAAATATTTACAGTTCATCTGGAAAGTATTCACAGTGCTTCACTTTTTCTACTTTTTGTTATGTTACAGGCTTATTCCAAAATGGATGAAATAATTTTTTTTTTTTAATTCTACACACAGTATTCAATTTAATTCAATTTCAATTTATTTCATTTACGTATATACTGCCAAATCACAGCAAAGCTGCCTCAAAGTGCTTCACACGAGTAAGGTCTAACCAACCCCTAGAGCAAGCACGCAGGCAACAGTAGTAAGGAAAACCTCTCTCTGATGATGCTGAGGAAGAAACCTCAAGCAGACCAGACTCAGAGCGGTGACCCACTGCTTAGATTATTCGAATAGTTGGGTTTTTACAAAGATTTTACAAAGCTGAAGAAACAGAAAACAGAAATCTAAAGTAACATCAAAAACAAATTGCATTATTTAGATGACCACACAAGCAATTACTCCACAAGCAGGGGGGCATCCAGAACCCTGGGATGCAGGGCCAGTGTCCATCCATCATGCCATCATTGGGCCTGTAACTGTGGCAGTGTTTATTCCAAACCCAGACTGCAGTGTGCTGTGTCAGCTTCAACTATGGCATCTCATGGTCAGTCCAGTGCCCTGTGGTGTGCAGCTGTCACCCTTGTGAGACATCATCAGTACCTTGGACACAGAGAAAAATGTACAAACACATCCTAGATGAAACCTCCTCCAGAGTGCTCTTATCCTCAGACTGGGATGATGGCTCATCTTTCGGCAGAACTATGAGCCTCAGCACAAAGACAAGATATCAAAGGAGTGACTTCAGGACAACTCTGTGAATGCCCTTGAGTGATCCAGCCAGAGCCCAGACCTGAATCTGATTGAACATCTCTGCAGAGATCTGAAAATGGCTGTGCACAGACGCTCCCCATCCGACCTGATGGACATTGAGAGGTGCTACAAAGAGGAATGGGCTAAACTGCCAAAAGATAGGCACACCAAGCTTGTGGCATCATATCCAAGAGGACCTGAGGCTGTAACTGCTGCCAAAAGTACATCAACAAAGTATTAAGCAAAGAGTGTGAATACTTACGTACATGCTATTTCTTACTTTTTTTTTAAATAAAATTGCAACAAATTCTAAATAAACCTTTTTCATGTTGTCATTATGGGGTGTTGTGAGAACAATTTTGAGGGGAAAAATAAATTTGCTCCATTTTGGAATAAGGCCATAACATAACAAAATGTGAAAAAAACTGAAGCATTGTGAGTACTTTCCATTTGCACTGTGGGTGATGACATTTTTTACAGTGCAAGTCAAAAACGTACTGTATGAACAACTGTAATAATAATCTAAACAACACTATGTTGAATCCTGTCATATTTGTTGCAGAGCTGCTGTCTTACCCATCATTGCATCATCCAGGTGAGTCTATATTTCCGCCAGTTTCATATGCTGTGCAGCGAGAGCGGTAGCTGAACCTGGCACACAGTGACCTGGCCTTTCTCTGATGCAAACATAGTTATAGTTGTTGGAGAATGTAGCCCGTTCAGGCTTTATGGGGATCAGGAGAACCAGTCATTATCTGCCTCTAAGTAGACAGATACTACTGTGTTGATAAATGGGCGGACGATTGATGTTTTGTTATATACGGACAACACAGCTACTATTATTTATGTGAGCTCGCTTCACTATAATTGTTCCAGACCTCTGACCTTATGTAAAATTTATGTAAGGATCTTTAGGATGAAAAAGTTGTGGTTCTCCATCCTGTCCTCAGAAAATAAAAAAGTCTGATCCACTCCCCAAAAAACTAAACTAAATGGAGGTGCCCTTCTTGTTCAAAGGAATGCTTTTCAGTCTTCTTGACCCTTTCATCTGCACTATGGCGCTGTCTCTAAAATGATCTCATTCAGATATTTACTACCCTTAAAAGCAGTCAGACAGCTCCATCATAAATTCATTAATGGTGTTTATTGGAAGTAGAAGGCCACAACAAGCTTTCATCTATAGTCAGACCAGGTCATAGACCTTGCTATGTCAGTGCAATTTGATGAAAGGTAAAATCACATTTTTCACAGATAAACTGCAAAATGCTGTGCCCCGAAGACACAAATATTGATTCCTGAGCTCCATGTCTTTACATTTTTGATTTCTATGTGCATCTGTTACATTAGTACTTGATTATTTTTCTATTAACTTTTATATATTTGACATGTTTCTCATTTAAAAAAACTGGAGTAGACCGTGTTGTACATTTATGACACATAAAACATTTTTTTAAAATAATGAAAACAGCTAAGTATGCAATGTTTAAAAAATATACAGATCATATACATATACAAATCATAGAGGGATATTGCAGGTTTCGGCCCCAGTCTGGCCAGTCATGTTTGTCCCTTATTGTTTTATTTGGTCATTTTATTTAGTTATTAATCTAGTCTCATCATACTTTGGTTCTGATTATCTTGTTCCTGTGTGTAATACTTTTGTGGTTTTATGTTCTGTTTCAATTATTTCCTGTTTATCTTACTTTAGTCATGTGTCTAGCTTCATCCCTACCTTTGTATATTCATTAGTTTTATTTCCTGTTTGCTTTTCTTTTGTCTTATGTTGAATTATCTGTTTATGGTTCCACATAGTTCCATTCTGGTTTGGTCTTAGTCTTTTATTCTTTGTATTGTGACTTTGTATTGTGACTTGGGTTTTGTTCATCTTTTGTCTTTGTGTTTTATTTTGATCACTGTGGTTAGGTTTACCATCTTGTCAGGTCCTGTTCACTTTGCATTTGTCTTCCTGCACTATCTTGCATCTGCTTCTCTCACCTTCATTGTAATTCTGTCTGCTCTGTCTTCTTGCACTCTCTTGACTCCTGTCTCACCTCTGTCTCATCTGACCACACCCCTTCCAGAACCTTCCCTGACACCTGTGCCGTGTTTCCCTAATTACTTGCACCTGTTATTTAAGCTCCTCACTTTCTCCACTCCCTGGTAGTTTGTTGATTTTTGTCCACGTTCCAGCCTTTGTTTTTGCTCTGTATATGCCTTGCCATTTTTGACCGTGCTTTGTTTTTTGACCTTGCTCCTGCCTCTGCCCATGTATTGTGTCTCCTGGTATTTTTGAACCATGCTTGTTGTTGACTACACCTCTGCCTGACCCCTGCCTGTGCCGCTGCTTCTTGGACTGCCTTTTTGTGTACCGAACCCCAGCCTGATTTTTGACATAAAGCCTTTAACGTAAACCTCAGTATTTTGAGTCTGCATTTGTGTTCAACCTCCTTCTGTGCCACGCCTACCCAGCTCATGACAGATATGTTTTGAAAACGTAATACCCATTACTACATTGAATGATGTTGACATTGAGGATGGCCCAATGGTTGTTCCAGCAATATCAAAGATTTCATGTCTGCTACCTACAACTCGTGTGGAATGTCTCAAACTTAAACCTACTTCTAGGCATCTTATATATGCTACTCTGGAACCACCCCTAAACCCAAACAGTCCAACTGTCAACCCCACTGAGATCCTTAGTCTGGGTCTCATTAACATAAGATCACTGTCCTCAAAATCATTGTTGATTAATGATCTAATTAGTGATCATCACTTAGATATGATTGAGTTATGTGAAACCTTGCTTAAACCTACAGCTGTCCTCCCCTTAAATGAGGCCTGCCCACCGACATACACATTTAGTAATGTCCCTTGTGATGCGAAGCAAGGTGGCGGTGTTGCTCTTATTTATAAATCTAGGTTTAGCTTATTAGCTGTTGGGGGTCACAAATATAACTCGTTTGAGCATCTGATTCTCCGCTCTGCTCAGGATATTATGCATTGCCAAGGTCAGAAGAATAAAAATCAGCCATATTACTTTGTCACTGTATATAGGCCTCCTGGCCCATATTCTGAATTCTTAGATGAATTTGGTGCATTCATCTCTAACTTGTCAACTAGTGCAGATAACATTCTGATCATTGGTGACTTTAACGTCATATAAATAAGCCTTCTGATCACCTCTGCAAATCATTTATGGAAATTGTGGATGCATTAGGATTTTGGCAATGCATTCAGGAATCGACGCACATTAGTGGAAATACCCTGGATTTGGTTTGTGCACGTGGTATTGCTGTCACAAATATTGACATCATGACTCTTACATCAGAGGTCTCTGATCACTCACTTATTAAGTTTACAGTTTCACTGCCGTGTTTAGTGGAACAACAACCTTATTTATCACTATAGCACAAGATTTCCTGATTACTTTGAGAAGAAAATAGAAGACTTTAGGTTAAACATATCCCAGCATGCCTTAACCCAGCCACTACACCCTGCTATTGAGGTAGGTGCCATTACTGAGGTATTGCCTAGATTTGCAGATTTTGAGATTATCTCTCTAGGCATGCTGACAAACTCGTAACATCAACAAAAAGCACAACCTGTTTATTTGATCTATACCATCTGTGCTGGAAATTATTAATCTTTCTTTAACTTCTGGATCTGTTCCTAATGTTTCAAATCTG
The DNA here is from genome assembly GCF_902500255.1 of Thalassophryne amazonica. NCBI lineage: Eukaryota > Metazoa > Chordata > Actinopteri > Batrachoidiformes > Batrachoididae > Thalassophryne > Thalassophryne amazonica. The sequence goes on from NC_047111.1 coordinate 94,731,993, forward strand.
CAGTGATTAAACCATTACTTAAGAAACCTAATCTGACCTAATGTATTGAAAAAACTATCGACCAATATAAAATCTATCATTTTGCTCTAAAATTCTGGAAAAAAGAGGTTTCACGGCAGCTCGTGGATTATTTACTGAGAATAATCTCTTTGAGCCACTTCAGTCTGCTTTTAGAAAATATCATTCCACAGAGACGGCTCTCACTAAAGGTAGTGAATGATCTTCTGCTTGTAATGGATTCGGACACCACTATGGTTCTTGTGCTGTTAGATCTTAGTGCTGCATTTGATACTGTGGATCATCATATTGTACTTGTTGTCATTCATTCGGCTGCTCCTGGTTTTGTTCGGGGTTGCCACAGCAGATACAGCCAGATCCGCATTGGTAATTGTTTTACGCCGCATGCCCTTCCTGACCCAACTCCAGTTTCACCTGGAGAAACACACACAGACGCTGGTGTTCCAAAGAGGTCTCCCATCCAAGTACGCTTATGAGATCTGACAGGATCAGGCTGACACAGAGCAGATCGGCTGCTCATCATATTCTACTTGATAGGCTGGAAAATCATTCTGTTCTGCTTGAGGTTTCTTCCTCAGAGGGAGTTTTTCCTTACCACTGTTGCTCTGGGGGTTACTAAGGTTAGACCTTACTTGCGTGAAGTGCCTTGAGGCAACTCTGTTGTGATTTGGAGCTATATAAATGAAATAAATTGAAATTGAATTGAAACTAAAAACAGTATGCGCAATGTGTGACCACATTTCAAACTAAGTACACATTTTTTCTGTGATCAAGCTATGCAATTTCTATTACGTGCTCAAAAGAGTTGTATTTAATCAGGTTTTGACAGTCGGCAACTGTCAACAACTAAGCATCAGCAACTGTCTGTGTTATTATTATTATTATTACATTAAATCTTGGAATATGTGCTGGTGCAACACTTTGCTGTATGCATGATACCACTTAACCGCCTTAGGTCCTGGATGGAAACCACTAAGCCATACAACTGGTCCGCCCCCATTGGAAGTATCATCTATGTACCGCAGCCAGGTAAAAAGTGGGTGCCCCCTTGGTCTTCTCCAGCCACTGGAGTCCTTAACACCTGCATGCTGATCACGCACAGAGAAATGAACCACATGGCCAAAATGCCAAAGCTGATGATTTCACAACACAAGTGATACTCCTCATATTTTCTCCCCTAACTGGTGACACAAAGTCATTTCAGCACTTAACACAGGTCATTCCAGTGCAGTGTTGTATGTAACAAAGTAAAATACTTCACTACTGTACTTAAGTACGTTTTGGGAGATTTTGTACTTTACTTGAGTTTTTTAATTTCAGCTTACTTTCACTTTACTTCACTACATTTCCGACCTTAATTGCATACTTCTACTCTGATACATTTCTGTTCGCCCTGTCGTTACTCGTTACAAAAAAAAACAAGCACACACGAAAAAAGTCGTGTTTTCACCTAGAGACACCACTGATTACTAGTGACTGCAACGAAGTCAGGCCCATACATGTCAACCTATACGGATTGTCCGTAAATTATACAGATTTTTCCGAGTTTCAGAGTCATACGGGCGTACAAACTCTTACGGATGGATATTCAGGGTTTGGTCTGCAGTGGGTCTGTAATCATTTGCAGCACGACTCCACTTTGATAAGTGAGCCATTGAAGCAATGCTTCAAACCACTGGCTCGTGGGTTCTTTTGATTCGTTGCTCTTCAGAACCGGTAAGTCCGCTTCTTAACTCCTCTCAAAGCCATTAAAATATTGTGAGTCACTTTTGTGTGGATTAAAGTCACTAACTGGGACTCTTGTCTGTTGTAGTCAAGAAACGAGAATCGTCCTACGTTCCGTTGACACAAAATTACCGCTTTAAATAAAATGACACCTCTTTCCAAACGCTGTAATACAGAAAATAAACTACAATCGACTAAAACATTTTTTTTCTTCCCAAAATGAGACATCCTGTGTTCTTATGAATAAACTGATGCTGACGTGAAGCACATCCAGCTGTAAGAGCTCAGATATATGGAAAGACATTCATGCCAAAATGTCTGAAGGAAATGCTTTTGACAAAAACTACAGATTTTAGTTCTATTTATGTCCAGAGATCAAGGATCCACCATGTAGAGTTTATTATGTCCAGAAATCAAGGATCCAGTGACCAATTTCATATTTATTTACTTTAAGACTCAATAAAATGTTGTTCAATTCAATTTCATTAATCGGCTTTATTAAAGCGCCAAATCACAACAAAAGCCGTCTCAAGCACCTCACATAGAACAGTTCAACATAGAAAATTAAAAAAATAAATAAAAAAAAAAAATTAAGTACATAATTAAAAACAGAAGTAAAAGAATAAAATTGATAAAAATAAAAACTATTCATAAGAAAGAGAATAAAAATACGCTTTAAGTCTTGCCTTAAAAATGTCCACGGACTCCGACTGTCTCACGGTCGCAGGAAGACCGTTCCACAGAGCGGGCACGATAAGAAAAAGCTGTTTGACCCGCTGACATAGAAAAGCTGTAAAGCCTACTTTTAGTACACAAAAAATTCACAAGAGGTATCGATAAGGAATCAGAATATAAGCAATTGATAATGGTATTGATAAATCTTATCGATACCGTCCCTAATAAACACACGGGTGAAGTCGGATCATCGACATGCCAGTCTGCAACATCGGCACTGGCGAGGCGATTTTTCGATAACTTGATGAAGTTCTGAGGTATGTTTTTTATTTTGTTATTATATTCATTTATTTTTCATGATTTTATTTCCACTAGTGACACACAGTTATTGTTTCTGTAAAAAATAACTAAATTTGACACATTCAGTTCTATAAAATTCAGCTTGACGCATGAATACTAGATCTCTATTGTTTGAAATTCAACTGTGGGGAAACTAATGATCCTGACTTTAATGTCATTGTGGCAACTCATAATATGTGGACAAAAACCCAGTTACGTGATACCACTATGCGGTTTGTGTACTGTAATAAAACTGATTTTGGTGCATTTGGAGGTTATAAGGATTTTCTCACTTGTTATACAGGTGGACCCTCAAAGGGGTTGACATGTATGCAGGCCGATTTGTCATGAGGCATGTCCGCTAGGCTTTTTTGCAGTTGCGCACTTGGGGGTGTTTGTCAGGAAAATGATCATTTCTCTACATTGATTACAGACCTAGCGGGTCTGGAATCAACTTTTCTGCAGCGCTGCTTGCTTTGAACCTTGAACCAATTGAAGCAGTGATTCGCAGGTCGAAGCAGTGGTTCGATCTACGATTCGTGGATTGATTGCTTTATTTTGCTTTATCCTAATTTTTCCCCGCTAAAACCCTGAAGAGCATATGTCTGTGAGTAATATTTAATATTTTTATGTTAAGCCGACCTGTTATAGTCTTCTGAAACAGTTGATAGATGTATTTTAGAACTTAAAAACGGGACCGATGCTAATGCGTTAGCATGTCTATGCCGTTTTCAATGTTAAAGTTAGCATTAAGCTGTACACATCAGCACATTTGTGCTGTATAATTAATGACTCAGCGTTCGTTGTCTTAAAAGAATCAAACTGTAATTTTTTAAATTTATTTTTATTCATATATTATAGCAACAGCAATAATAGTCTACATAATAGACAATAATAGTCAATAAAAATAGACTAATAATGTTACAATACAATTTTAGAGAAAGAGACAAAAAGAACATAATGAAACAAAACACAACAGAAAAGATAAAACCATGTAACAATGAAAAAACTATAATAAGTGTTTCCTGTGTTCACCTAGTGAGTAGCCTACTCTCGTTTAGGTTTTGAAACCTTGTTTCTGAAGTGTTTTTGTGTGATGTGCACAGTTTTCAGTATTTTGACTAATACTACCAGTCATTTACAAGCCTAGATAAACTTTTATAAAAATAAAAAAAATCAGTCCGTTTTTGATTATTAACATTTACTTGTACTTTTACTTTCAATACTTGAGTACATTTAGTTGTACATTACTTGTCATACTTAAGTACAATAAATACTAGATACTTTAAGACTTTTACTTGAGTAGCATTTCAATCAGTGACTTGAACTTCTACCAAAGTCTTTTTTTTAGTGGGTATCTGTACTTTTACTTAAGTGTGATTTTCCGGTACTTTATACAACATTGTTCCAGTGGTAACCCAAGGATCCTCTAAAGCGATCTAATACCAAAGACATCCAGTCATCCAGTAATTATATTTGAAAATAACATGCCAATAATTGTTCATGCCACAATACAGATGCTTGCAGAAGACACAAAGATTTTCACGGAGATAGGGAACAACAGAAACCAACAAGGACTTCAGGAAGCAGTTGCTGAGATTTAACATAGACAAATGCAAAGCTATGGATCCGGACCAACAGCAGGAACCATTTATGTAGGTACCATGTGAGGAAGGGCAACCAAGTTGTCAAGCTTGATAAAACATTATTGGAAAGCCCTAGGTGTTTATATTAACCCAGTCCTCACATTTAGATCCCACTGTGAACAGCAAGTGAACAAAGCCAGCAAACTACTGAGACATATCTGGATGGTGAAATACTGGTAAAACGTTATACATCTTTAGAGACCACACAGAGACTACATGAACAGAGCCTATAACTCAGTCTACAGCAAAGATGCCAACTTGCTGGAGGACATTCAATTCACATTCAGAACATTTCTGCAATGAAGGATGACTTCAATGACTGTCATATGATGCTGGTTACCCAGTCTCAGTTTCAGAAGGGTTTCATGGTGACCTGAGCGAGTTGTACAAACATATTCCTTGCATCAAACTGGGGAACAGCAATACCAGAGGGCACAATAGGAAGCTAGTCAAGCAACTATGTGAATCAGCCCTTTCTAACACTGACAGCTACAAGGACCTGGAATGCACTCCTCCAAGAGGTATCATCTGCACCAACTCTGAACGCATTCAAATCAATATAGGGCAAGCACTGGGTAAATATGATTTCATCCTCCTATTGTTGAAAGTAGCTGTGTTGAAGCACATAACCAATCAAGGCCGAAATATGCATTGTCAGGCCTACTGAACTGAACTGAATTGAAATTAAACATGAAAGAAGAGGATATGATATGATACGTCCGCAGGCCCATTGATGCCTTGCAAGTTATGCCTCCAAGCCAGGCTGGTAGCCATTTACATCTAAGTGGTCTGGGACAATGGAGATGAAGTGTTTTGGTCAACCAAACAAGTAGCATGACCAGGAATCCAACCCAGGTGTACATACTGGCAAGTTATTTCAAGAGATGTCTGCTCTACATAAAAGTCACAACAGTGTTAATTACTGTATAACCAAGTGTTAGTTGAATTAACAATAAACATTTTGCTGTTTACTTGCAACAGCAGAAATTTCACGTTTGTGCAAGTTATGATATTGATAATTTTGCATTATATTGTCTCACACATATCATATGTTCATGCAACATCAATTCCTCTTTTCCTCTGTCTTTTACAGTGCATTCGAAGAGTATTCACAACGCTTCACTTTTTCCACATATTATGTTACAGCCTTATTCCAAAATGGATGAAATTAATTTTTCTTCAATATTCTACACACAATATCCCATAGTGACAATATGAAAAAGGTTTTTTTGACATTTTTTGCAAATTTATTAAAAATAATAATACAAAAAGTATATAACTGTTCAGTCATTGCCTTGAACCTCAAAACTGAGCTCAGGTGAAACCACTGATGTTCCTTGAGATGTTTCTGCAGTTAAAGTGGAGTCCACCTGGGCTCAATTCAGTTGATTGGGCATGATTTGGAAAGGCACACATTTGTCCACATACAATCCCTGGCAAAAATTATGGAATCACCGGCCTCGGAGGATGTTCATCCAGGTGTTTAATTTTGTAGAAAAAAAAGCAGATCACAGACATGACACAAAACTAAAGTCATTTCAAATGGCAACTTTCTGGCTTTAAGAAACACTATAAGAAATCAGGAAAAATTATTGTGGCAGTCAGTAACGGTTACTTTTTTAGACCAAGCAGAGGGAAGAAAATATGGAATCACTCAATTCTGAGGAATAAATTATGGAATCCCCCTGTAAATTTTCATCCCCAAAACTAACACCTGCATCAGATCAGATCTGCTCATTAGTCTGCATCTAAAAAGGAGTGATCACACCTTGGAGAGCTGTTGCACCAAATGGACTGACATGAATCATGGCTCCAACACGAGAGATGTCAACTGAAACAAAGGAGAGGATTATCAAACTCTTAAAAGAGGGTAAATCATCATGCAATGTTGCAAAAGATGTTGGTTGTTCATAGTCAGCTGTGTCTAAACTCTGGACCAAATACAAACAACATGGGAAGGTTGTTAAAGGCAAACATACTGGTAGACCAAGGAAGACATCAAAGCAACAAGACAGAAAACTTAAGCAATATGTCTCAAAAATCGAAAATGCACAACAAAACAAATGGGGAACGGATGGGAGGAAACTGGAGTCAACGTCTGTGACCGAACTGTAAGAAACCACCTAAATGACAATAACCCTAAGCACAAAGACAAGATATCAAAGGAGTGGCTTCAGGACAACTCTGTGAATGTCCTTGAGTGGCCCAGCCAGAGCCCAGACCTGAATCCAATGAAACCTCTCTCGAAAGATCTGAAAATGGCTGTGCAACGATGCTCCCCATCCAACTTGATGGAGCTTGAGAGGTGCTGCAAAGAGGAATGGGCAAAACTGCCCAAAGACAGGTTCACCAAGCTTATGACATCATATTCAAGAAGAATTGAGTCTGTCATTGCTGCCAAAGGCACATCAACAAAGTATTGAGCAAAGTACCTGTGATTTCTTAGGTGTTTGTTTGTTTGTTTGTTTTTGTATTTTGAATAAATTTGCAAATATAATAATATATAAAAAATATTTGAAGGAATTTACTTCACTTTGGAATACGGCTGTACCATGACAAAATGTGGAAATAGTGACACTGTGAACACTGTGAATACTTTTGTATGCATTGTATGCATTTGATTAAGAACATATGTTAATAAAAAAATACAGAAGTTAACATTGACAGGGGGGTGACAGGGACTGAGACTTTTGGTTCATTTTGATAACGTACAGTGAGACTGTAAATGAAAGATCCTTAGAGAAATCATATCACAACCAGGATTGTGCAAATCTCAACTGAATATAATAATAAACATGTCTGATTCAAGATAGATTAGATTAGATAGAACTTTATTGATCGCTTGGGAAGATCCCCTCAGGGAAATTGAGGTTCAAGCAACATTGTATAGCAGCACAGAGCATAAGAAGCACATGGATATGAAGCCGGTCCCCCTCCTGGTCCTGGACCTATTGCTGTGGTTATCATTCTATTTGCAAGGCCTCGAAGACATGGAATACAACAACATCCACACAATGTTAAAATCGCAGCAAACACTGCTATAGACACTAATAGCGAAGAATCAAAGACCTCCATTTTCCCATCCCTTCCAGCCACCAATCCCAGCCTTCGGTGTTTTACTCCACTGTGCTCTTTCATCCATTGGTCTCCAATTCTTTGTTGTCTTGGATTTTTGCTTCCATAAATTTCCAGTCGGTCAGTTGATAAATTTTCTTTTTTAAGGACGTCTGTCCCCCCATTTTTATTATTCTTCGTTATAATTTGGACTTCAGATGGGGGCACACCTAGGGTGTTCTAAATCTGAAGTTTTTCACTTTCTTTGGACATGACAATTAACAGTCCGTCGTGTGGTTGATTCCTTTCACCTCCCCGTAGGAAGCGGAATCACTTGCTTCTGCTTCCACACACGGTTGTCACTTACTCTGTCCAAAGTATTACACTTTCACACTTTTATTCTCAAAACCGGTATTACTTCGTATTTAAAACAGAGGAGTCCGTACCCTCCTTCCGGAATTTAACTACGTGCGTTCCTCGCAACCGTAGAGGAGTCCGCCCTCCTCGCGGAGTTTAACTGCTTTACGTTAACAGACGATTCCACGCCATCGTTTACGGAGTTTAACTGTTTATGTGATCTACCGGTACGCGTATATAAACAGAGGAGTCCGCACCCTCCTTCGGAATTTAACTACGTGCGTTCCTCGCCATCGTAGAGGAGTCCGACCTCCTCGCAGAATTTAACTGTGTTTCATTAACAGACGATTCTGCGTCATCGCTTGCGGAGTTTAACTGTTTATGTGATCTGATCACCACTCACTCAGTACTGTTACAAAGAAATTCTACTCACTGACTCGACCTCCTGTCTGTCTTCTTCGGGAAAATCTCGTCACCCAGACGATGCCAACGGCGGTCGACAATTGCAGACACGATCCATCGATCGGACCTGGCCAAGGATTTACGTCTGGACTTGACGACCTCCGCCGGACACCTCCGGTGTTGTTGAGATCCCGGACTGAGCCCCCAGTCAATGTTGGGTATTTTCTCCTCCAGACATTCTTAAAACCTTTAACAAGACAAACAGAGTCAAGAAACACCAGTGAGACAGAAAGTCAAATTTAGCTCGCGAGGAGTGCAGACAGTCCGTACACGTAGTACCACTGAAAGCACTGAGGACTGCTGCGCATGTTCACTCTTTTTATTAGGAGAAAGCCCTACCCACATTGTGAAACTTGTCCTAAGGGTGGGGGGAAGCATCGCAAGACAAGTTTCTTCCCGTAAAGCAAAACATCTTATGGCACGTATACTAATGATTGCAGCTGCGTGGAGAAACTTTTGTTTAATCTTATCAATGGAGGTCAGCACATCCCGTTCTTGCAGGCTCCTCTGTTTGCACTTATCATCTGTTCTGCAAAAGCTTGGAGTGTCCTGGTTTGTACAGTAAGCAAAGCATTTGTACAGCATAAAGGTCAAAATAACCTCCAGCTCTTCCACTCCCAGTCGTTAGTGGCTACAAAACAAAGTTATGCTATCAGTGAAATAATAACAAGTACATTCTCAGGGTTGCGTTAAGACAGGTGCAAAACACTCAATAACATTTCATCAGAACAAAAGACAAAGGAACAATGTGAGAGGGTAGGGGTTGGGGGCATGCATCATGTGTGAAGATGAACTACATATCAGTCTCTGTCTGTGTATGCGGAGAGTCTGGAGTGGCCTTGACGACCGCAGACTGTAGGGGAGGGCAAATGAAAAGGAGCCAGATGCTTCACCAAGGCCGTTGAAATCCTTCTGGAGGAAAACAAACGAGGCATTTTAACCTTTGGTAGCTGATAAGGCTGCATGTTTGAGTTAGGCATAGAATCAACAGAGTTCCAATACGACCTCTCTTTAACTGTCCATATCCAACTGTGAATATATTCACTGGTCTCCAACATCAATTCCTTGCAAGGCAGACATTTGCTCTGAGATGAATTCCAATTTGTGTTTAAGTTCAAGAGATAATGCAGTCTGAGACTGTACTGCCTTGCCCACCTCTTAATCATGATGGACAGGTAATGGAGTTTGTGGGTTTTGGTAGCAGCGCTCCGGTAGGTGAGGGTAGCACCTAATCCAAGCAGCAGCAGCCCTCCCTGCCATAAAAAGCAAATAAGAATAATCCTCAAAATCTTCCATGGAGAGTGGTGCCAAGCACGCAATGTACCACTTCCCTAGGCATCGAGAACATAGCCCGCAGATAGGTTCCATCTGGCACGCAGGCTCCCGCTGGGACCCTGCTCCTGTTGGTTGCTGATGACAGTGTGCAGAGCGTGACTGGCATCGTCCATAATGTCCAGCAGTTTGTCCAGTGTTCTCTGCACCATCACCAGAGTCCACCTTCCTGCCAAACATGGAGCCAGCCCCCTGATCAGTTTGTCCAGCCTGGATGGGTTCCTCTTTGATGTGCTGCCCCCCAGCACACCACGGTGTAAAAGAGGATGCTGGCTACTACGGACTGGTAGAACACCCAAAGGAGTTTCCTGTGGATGTTAAATGCCTGCAACCTCCTCAGAAAGTACAGCCTGCTCTGTCCTGTCCTGTACAGGTAGTTGATGTGGGTTGTCCACTCCAGTGTGCTGTCCAGCCACAGCCCAAGGTACTTGTAGGAATCCACAGCCTCCACCTCAGCTCCCTCGATCAGAAGTGGATGCAGACTTGGTCTTGACATCCCAAAGTCAATGACCAGCTCCTTTGTCTTGTGAGGTGTTTGAGCTGCAGATGGTTTTTGTGGGTACCCGGCAGCAAAGGCTTTCAGTAGCTAAATATAATATGCAGCAATTCAATAAGAAAGATCCTTTCCTTTCTGACCGATCCATGGCCACCAAACAGTTGGATCAGTGGCACAGGAGTTGGATGACCATATAGAGACCAAGACTGATTACAGGTGTGTGGCTTCAAGTGTTACCTTATGGAACGTTTATGGACATGTACCAGACCTACTCTGACATACCCTATGGTAGATGATGGTCTGGTGGCAAGGAAAATCACTATTTTGCTTGCTTGTGTGCAGCATGCTGCCTTAAGGGCCTTTCACACTGAATGCATCAGATGCGTCAGAAGCGTCAAAAATCGGTCTAAAAAGCATTATTTTCAATGAGACGCGTTGCTTTTAGATGCGTCAGAAGCGTCGCGTCAAAAAGCCGAGCTAAACCGCGCTTCTGACGGAGCGCGCATTGGCGCTTGTCGGCAGGCTGACGCGGTCAAAGTTCAATCCAATCCAACTTTTGACACTCTGAGCCTGTGATGTACTTTCCGCGTTGTCCAATAGGAACGACGCGTCAGACCAAAACATGGAAGACTCGTGGCAGAAACCACTGATCTCTAGAAAATGGATCGGTGCAGAAACCACTGATCTCTACAAAATGGATCGGTGCAGAAACCACTGATCTGTACAAAAGGATCGTGCAGAAACCACTGATCTCTACAAAACGGATTGGTGCAGAAACCACTGATCTGTACAAATGGAATGGTGCATAAACCACTGATCTCTACAAAAACATTAACGTGCGACAGGACTGCTCATTTATAGAGCAGTTTTTCTGAAGAAAAATCATTGGGAATGTTTGTTGCGTTGTTGTTTGTTACCACTCAAAATTTCTGATTACTGTTTAAAAAAGTTTAGAACACTTGTAATTAAAATAGCTAAATAAATCAATAAATGGTTCTATAGAAACCTTTCTCTGTAAATTAAAACCACCTGTTATTTCAGATTAGACAATTCTTGTTTAACATAAGGAAACTTGACATTTATTTTAGACAAATAAAATAACATGGAAATTTGTACATTTTTTTTAAGTCTGGTAGATTATTTCTATTTCATTTCAACCAGAAAAACAGACACTAAATAAATACAAATGTTTATTATAAATGCAACAGGAAATAATTTAACAATGACTGCAGTGTGATTGTAAAGTAGTATTTCTGTGACATAAACCTCATGATTAATATATATATATATAGATTATATATATATATATATATAATACTATATATATATATATATCAGGACAGTCATTTCTAAATATGAATTTGAGCACAGTAAGTGGAGTGCTTCTACCTGTGCAAATGTCTTTGGACTTTGATTTGTGGACATTTTAATGATCCGTTCATTTATGTTAAAATAAGAAAATGAAGCAGCTTTTAAAAATAAAATAGTTGCGGTTGAAGAGCCTTTTATTTAGAAGCAGGTATGTTATGCTGGATTCTCGGGACCAGATAAAGGTCTCTTCTGCAGCTTTGAACTCTGGTGGTGTTGCTGAAAGACACACTTCTGTCCTATTTTGAAGAGCAGAGATGTTTCTTTCCGACTGGACTTCGTGGTGTTCAGCTCATCAATGGAGTTTGGTTGTCTGCACAGCAAATGTTACTGACTGGGACAAATAAAAATATTTCTTTAAATATAATGAAACACTAAACAGTTTATATATATAAAAAAGGAAAAAACAATGGAAAAAAAAACACCTGAAAAAATAAGTTATTTAAAGTTGAGCTTTTCTGGTGTCTGAAAAAAGCTGTAGCTTTATTTGGTAAAAATAAGAAAGACTGAACCATCTACAAATTAAAGCGTTCACTCACATCAACTGTGCTAAAAAGCTAAGCTAACGTTAGCCGATCAATAAACCTTCACAGCAGTGCAGAAACATCACATTTTTACTTTTATTTTATCCTCAACCTCGATAAAGCTGCAGAATTAACCTCCACTGGGCCAAACTGGGTCTATCGCATATATCCAAAAAGTGGGAGATTTCAGACTGAGTGGGTTTGTTCCATCCCCCCAGCTGCCTGCCTCATCTGCCCAGTGATAATGCCTGAAGGCCGGCTTCTCCATGCGGGTCGGCCCGCTGTCGCGGTTCGATCGATATCCCACCAAGTCGTCAGTCCTCCCTCGGTTAGCGTTACTCCGAAAAGTAGCTGAAAAAAAAAGCTTCTCCCAGCAGGGTGATGGGAGAATCACTCTACTGCTGTTTTTTAAAGGTTTTTTTGTGGGTTCAGGCGACGCAAATTCAAGATGGCGATCGCTGAACTTTTTTCAGGTTGTGGAAACAGCCAGAGTGTGACATAGCCGCAATCTCCCCCCCCTTGCCGCTTCCGAAGCGACGCGTCTGACGTCACGATGTGTTGGAAACACATCGCCTGGCCAGTGATGCCGGTATGCGTTACTTAGTAACGCGTTACTCTATCTAACCACTTTTTTTTTTGTAACGAGTAATCTAACGCGTTAATCTTTCCAAATGAGTAATCAGATTAAAGTTACTTTCTCCAAGTCACTGTGCGTTACTATTATTTTTGCATTGTGGGTCGACAGCAGCATTAAATTTGGTCCGTGGACAGGGGGTCGGGGTTCGACTGAACTGCCCACTTTAAGCCGAGCTGTGAGCTTTTCATCAGCTACGACTCGCTCCTCAAAAACCGTAGCACACCTGCACTGAGCTTTACAAAGTCATTTTTATGCTTTATTTTTCTCCTTTATTTAGAATTCTGAGCTGAGCCGCTCCGTATCGTCTCGTTAAAAACAGCTGATCCTCCGCGACGTGTCAACAACTAACACTATTTCCACTCAATGCACCTAAACTCTCTGAGGACCACATGATGTGAAAACACAATGAAACTTTCTTACCTGTAATCTGGTCATGTTTTCTGCATAAATAAATGTTATCCATTCTTTGTGCTCAAACGCCAAAGCAGGGCGAATCTAGATGGAATGGGGGGCGTGGGGCAAGGATGTGCCCCCCCCCACAACACCCCTAGATTAAAGGTCCAGTTTTGAAGCCGTTTTTTACTACAACTACAAATAATCATAATTTTGACAAGTAAATCTTTATAGAGAATTTAAATGTTAGAAAAATGTTAGAATTTAATAGTTACATTTATAAACAATGTAGGTTAGAAATTGCAAGTTTTACTGTTACAGTGCTGTCAACAGTTAAATATGAGGTCAAGAAAGATTATTTTACTTTTATTAAAACAAGTATTTATTTTCATTGAATCAAGAAAGGGTGACTATAAAGTGAGTTTTGGCAAAACAAGTATCATTGTCATGTTGAGGTGGCAGAGGGTGGTTGTCAGCAGCTGTGGAAAGTAAACTAAAAAGTAACTAGTAATCTAACTTAGTTACTTTTCCAATTGAGTATCAGTAAAGTAACTAAGTTACTTTTTCAAGGAGTATCAGTAATTGGATTACTTTATCAAAGTAACTGTGGCAACACTGGGCCTGGCGTTACGATGTGTTGGGGGGCGTTAAAGCGTCATGCTGAAGCTTGCAGTGTGAAAGGCCCTTTATATGGCAGCCATATGAGGTGTATATATATATATATATGTATGGGTGAATGTGAGGTATCATTGTAAAGCCCTTTCAATAAAAGCACTATATAACTGCGTCCATTTACCATTCATGTGATGGTCAGCAAGTTAAAGCAGTGGGTCTGTGACCGGAGAATCTTCTCTTTAAATCCCAGTCATACCAGAAAATCACTAAGAGCCTTTGGGCAAGGTCCTTATTCCCCAAATTGTTCCCTGTGTGCATTTGAGCACTTTGCATAGCAGCATCTTGACATCGGTGTTTGAATTGGTGAATGCGAGGCATCACTGTAAAGCTTGGAGCTTTGAGTCTGTTTACTGTTTACCATTCAACCATTCACTTCAACCACCTCCTGAACCTATGGCACAGTTGTTCCAGTTCCATGCAGATGCCCATCAGCCCTATTAAGTTAGCTACCTTTTCATTACAAGCCCTCCATTCCAAAACTTTGAAACCATCATTTGTCTGTAATAAATACGTCGGCGCTGTTCTCATCCCAGGTGCCTGAGATTTCATGTAAACAGTTCACCCTCTGCCACCTGTTTTGATGGGAATAGTGTTTGTTATATTTCTACATCATTAATCTAAGGCACCTGGTGTAACTCTCAGCAGATTTACACGTCCACATAACATCCAGATTCTTCATCTTATTATGCTCGCTCCTTGTAGGAGTCTCTGCTTTCCTTGTTCTTTCCTTGAGGCAAAAGTAGCAGATAGTTTAGGTGTTCTGTTTTTGCTATTTCTGGGGATTTTAGTCAGTGTAGCTTCGAGTTGTATTTTTGATTTAGACAACAGATTGCCTGGTTAGATTTATTCCTATTCATTTCATTCACCACTGGCCCTCTTTTTTAAATTTGTTGATTGCTATTGCATCTGTGTTAAACTTGTAAATGAAAGAAGTTGACTAAAAGAAAAGCGAACAAGAAATTGTTTTATTTTTACAATCAATATCTGCTTCATGCTGCTTCCATTTTGTGCTTGACCTTGAGTTGTGACAGTGTATAGGGACTGTGGCAGAGTTTGTTCTCATTCTTTAAAATCTGACATACACAGTGAAATGTGGTCCATGCAGATTAATTTCAGTTTCAATTTAAGTCATGTATACAAGTGCCAAAAAAAGTACTATAAACAAATATGGTCCTCGAACTTACTCATTCCGTGGTGTCAGCACTAAGATCAGTGGCAAGGTAAATGACTCAGTAGAATCAGGAACAATTATCTCCATTGTGTGACCCCTTAATAGATCCTTGTCATTTGATTAGATTAGATAGAAATGTATTGATCCCTTGGGAACACTCCCTCAGGGAAATTGATTGGTGGATTCTATATGATGTGACCTTCATTATTTGTCCCATTGCATAGGTGAAGTCACTAGCATGCATTCTTGGTACTCTTTGCCGTGCATTTTTCTCCTAAGTGTTTCATACTATTGCGTGGCTCCATTAACTTCCCTAAAAAAGTTGCCATTATACGAGGAAGTTTAATCCAGCAGCTGCAGTGTTGAAGCACAGTAGGTAAACAGAATTGAAGAATTAGCACCCAAGACATTCCACACTCAGATGCCAAAGCTCATAACCACAGGTGACGGCACAAGCACAAATCGACTGGAAAATTGAGAGTCTTGTCTTTTGTCTCAGCGCTTTCCTCACCACAAAGGTCTGGTACAGAGTCTGCAGAACCTCAGATGCAGTACTCCAGCTCAGACGCAGTGAGCTCCAGTGAGCCTGAGAAGTGTGTTTTCTGGAGCATCAGCTCGTGGAATAGCCTCCACTGGCAAATTGGTCCCAGGTGCGGAGGCAGACAATGGGTAATTCAAAAATGACCTCTTCATGAGTGGCGCAGTGAGAAAAAGACTTACCTCCAGGGCTTCCTTGTGGAGTCAGACATGGGATGGGGGGGGGGGGGGGTACTGTTGAGCACCCCATGTCAAGGCCTATAGCCACTGCACAAATGAGTGCAGTTGTACTCTATTTACATGACATGGGCTTGCATGACTTTGATCCATGCACTTGCATGCACTCTGCCGTGCAGGAGAATAAACTCATTGCAAACAGTTTGGCTTTGTGCAAGTGTGCAGAGAAAATTTTGAAATGTTCAAAATCTCTGTTACATATTAACCCTCTGGGGCCGAGCGGCTAAGACCAAGCTTTACTAAATTATAAATAACTTTTTAATGATATGAGATAGAAACTTACTTTTTTTTTTGCTGAAAAGTTAACTCCATAGACCTTTGAGCCAGCCATCGGCCATCTTTGTACTCCTCATAGAAGCTGTGTGATGATGTGCGCAATGTGAGTGTCCAATCGAAATTGGTTCACCATCACATGGTTTTCCAAAATCCAATCGTAGGGCAGATTCACATCACGTGAAAACCCAAAGATCATTTTCAGGAGTGATATGTTACTACAACCCCTGGCAAAATGATGGAATCACCGGCCTTGGAGGATGTTCATTCAGTTGTTTAATTTTTTGTAGAAAAAAAGCAGATCACAGACATGACACAAAACTAAAGTCATTTCAAATGGCAACTTTCTGGCTTTAAGAAACACTATAAGAAATCAGGAAAAATTATTGTGGCAGTCAGTAACGGTTACTTTTTTAGACCAACCAGAGGGAAAAAAATATGGAAACACTCAATTCTGAGGAATAAATTATGGAATCACCCTGTAAATTTTCATCCCCAAAACTAACACCTGCATCAAATCAGATCTGCTTATCTATCTATCTATCTATCTATCTATCTATCTATCTCTATCACCAAATTAAGATGATAAAATACACCGTTAGCAACTGATGTAAGTTTTACAAAAAAAAACAAAAAAAAAACAGAAAACTTTACATTATTGGGACACAGACCTTGGACAAGTTTAAAAATGAGTAACCTTGACCTATTTTAAGAGGTTAAAAGCCCACATTCTGTTTCCTATTTTCATATAGTCAAGGGTATTTTAGCATTGCATTATATTTATAATTTCCAAAAAAAAAAGTGACATGGACAGCATCTCACTCACTGATCTTCACCCGCTTAATCCAATTAAGGGTCACATGGGGGCTGGAGCCTATCCCAGCAGTCATAGGACGTGAGGCGGGGTACACCCTGGACAGGATGCCAGTCAGTCACAGGGCCACATATAGACAAACACATTCACACTTGCATGCACACCTACGAACAATTTAAAGATTCCAATCCACCTAACCTGCATGTTTTGTTTTTGTGGGCGGAAACCAGAGGAATGGGAGAGAACCCATGCAACTCCACACAGAAAGGCCACAGGTGCGAATTGATCCTATAACCCCCTTGCTGTGAGACACCATGAAGCCACCGTGCTGGCCTTTGGACAACATCTTGGATTTTTAAAAAGCAACAGGAAATTTTCAAGGAATTTAGTATGTGATTCTGCACATTTTCTGGACAATCCTGCAAAGTTTCCTTTTTTTGTGTTACAACTATTGGACTAACATTGACCTGATCAATAGTTCATACAGAGCAAGAAGAATTCTTGATACATCTCACATTAGTAAGTAAGTCCCTTTGGCTGCTCCCTCGTTTGCACTCGGGGTAGATCCAAGGTGGACCTGCATGTTGATTCTGGCACAATTTTTACACCGGAAGCCCTTCCTGATGCAACTCCACATTACATGGAGAAATGTGGCAGGGTTGGGGTTTGAACCAGGAACCTTCTACACTGAAACCAAAGGCACTAACCACTTGGCCAAAACCCTTGCATTAATTCATGCATTACAAAAATAGCATTCTACATTAGTTAAGCATTGTGTATGATCTATGGTATTATGGTAACTGTTCATTCAGCAAAAGGTAAATAACAGAGTTTCTGTTTCGATCCCTGGCTCCTCCTGCCTGTGAGTCAAAGTGTCCTTGAGCAAGACACTGAGCACACAATTGGCTGTGATGTGCCTGAAAGCTGCTGGCAGAAGCAGTGTGCGGGCGCATGCATGTGTGCGTGAATGTGAATTATTTTGCACTAGCCTGTTTGCTATCTCCACCGCTACTGTGGGCCTGATTGGTTTCAAACTCTGTCAGCATATGCATTTTTTCATTTTACCCGAGGAATGTTTTCTCGGAGCCTGATATTTTACAACTTTATTAAAGTTTTGCGAGCAACAGCAACTGTCACAGCTGCTACTTTTAATGTAAAGTCTTTTGTGTGTGCTCAGACTCTCTTGGCGTCCCTTGTGTCAGAGCTGGATGGGTGACATTTTGTCATCAATTTGTTGTTGCTGTGTTCACCAGTGCTGCTTTCAGTTTAGCTGAAATAACACTATTGTTGTTGATAGTGATGATGGTTGTTAGATTGCAGCTATTTGTCAGGAAGGGTGCAGTCTCTAACCCATACTCACAACGTTCACAGTTGGAATTAGGTCAGCACTTAGAGTGAAAGTACAGTTTTTGAAACAAATGGACTGACATCAGGCAATAACAATCCAACTAAAATGCCAAAAAATGTACAAAAATATTATACAACTCAAAAGTCCAATATGAAATATCTGTGCATAGTTCAAGTTGAGTTGCTTAAAGTGCATATCACTAGTAAATAAAATCTGAAATGGGTTTACTATTATAAATAAATAAAGACTTATGAAAATATTGATGTATTTTGTTTTATTTTTGGTGCCATATACCCAGGGAAACTAAGTCATAAACACAGGGAAATTAGCTTGATTTCACCTGCCTCTGATAAATGCTCAGAAAGCTCACGCTGTGAGGAATATGAATTTTTGGGACATCATCTCAGGTCATGCCCACAAAACAAATGTGGTAAACCCACCCTGGTCTCACAGCAAGTCGTGATTCAGCAGCACAAAATATACATTAATCTATTGGTTCGTGATATTGTGACGAAAAGCACCTCATTTTTGTCACGGCAGCACAAATTCATTCTAATTTATTCCGCGATGGCTGCACAAAATTAAAAGTGAAGCGGGGGGGGTCGGGGTGGTTATGGTTAGGGTGGGGGGAAGGAGTAAGATTAGGTTATGGTTAAGGTTAGGGTCGGGGTAGGAGTAGGGTTAGGAATAGTGAATTAAAAAAAACCCTGTCACAAAAATTTTACTCATTTCGTGATGGAAGGATGAAAAAAAATGTGAGACTGGGCTGGGTTCACACAGGTATGACATGTTACGAATGTAATTTTTCTGTCATCCATGGCACATTCCTGACATTCTTAATGGATCTGAATAGGTTTCTTAACAGTGTGTGTTGGTGGAGGATGTTTTAGCTGTCAAAAAAATCTTTCAAGAATGTCACGCACTACCCTCATTTCGCTTCATGACGTGGAGTTCGCACTGAGCATGTTGATCCATCTTGATTAGTGGTGA
The DNA here is from genome assembly GCF_902500255.1 of Thalassophryne amazonica. NCBI lineage: Eukaryota > Metazoa > Chordata > Actinopteri > Batrachoidiformes > Batrachoididae > Thalassophryne > Thalassophryne amazonica. Next base: position 94,751,064 of record NC_047111.1, read on the forward strand.
TCCTGAAGAGTGTGTGATAGTGTTCGTAGTGGTTTCTGTGATGGTTCTAGTAGAGCCCAAACTGTCATGCATCATTGAGAATTGTCACAAAAACTGTCAAGTTTTGACACAATTGCCAAAATGCGCACTGCATTGTCATTCTTGCCCTTGCAAAGGCGATATGTTTTATGTATTTTCCACGTGAGGACAGCATGCCCACACACATGAGTGTTGTAAGGTGATGTCCGTCATAACATGGTATGTGTTCTCCAGCTGTGATGTGCGAATCCACAGATCCCAACAGCAGCGGCTGTTGTGGACACTCCCAGCTTACCGAACAACTCAGCTCAAGCACCAAAGTCTCAGTCTCTGTTCCTTTGTTGTGTGATTTATTTAATGTATTTGTTATGTGATTATGTATGTAGTTATTGTTGTATGTATTTATTTGTTGTCCTGTTCTCTGTGTTTTATTTTAACACGTCATGTGCACTGAGCCTCTGCCAGCTGGAACAACTGACCACAGCGTGATGAGCAAAGCATGAATGAGTTAACACCTTACCTGATGCTTTATTTCCACTCTTTCTGTCTGTTATGTGGAGTAAAATTTACGTGGTGGAAGGTTCATTAGCCTGGCTGGCCAGCTGAATGACAAATTTCACACCGTGCTGTGCACGCTCAGACATGGGTGGCTGGTCCCCATGTGATCTTTTTCAGTACGTAATTATCAGCATGTCACAAGAGCTATGGTGAGCCCGCCCACAAATGGTGCAGTGTGTGGAGTTTTGTTCATGTTGTTGATGGCACGACATATGTCCTCCGGCGAGTTCCGACGCAGCTCCTCACAAACATCTGTGTTGTGGGGGGAGGGGGTGGGGCACAACACACTCATATGCCACATGGTTGGGGGTTGGGGAGGGCCTTGCATGATATGTGGTGCTTGGTAACGGCAGACTCGTGCGCATTTCAAAAATGTGCTGGCATGTCGCAGAACACAGGTCGAAAGTGGTCAGCTGCTCTCTATTTTCGTCCTGGCAGAGTGAATGGCCCTGCCTTTTCTAAGTGGCCTGCGAGTGTTGTATGTTTGTGGGTGGCACCTGGACTCCAGACAACTCCGGCCGAGAGTGGGTCAAATGGCTTTCGTCCGGCATTCGATGACTTCGGCCGCTGGTGTGAGGACTGCCTTGATGGCATCAATCAGCCATAGTTCAACATGGCCGATGATTTTCAGCCGCCGCTCAGCTGCGGCATAATATGTCCGACCTGCGTACGACATGCCGTTCAAATGCTCTGAACACGATCAGAAGGCAGTGCGACCTCATCATGCCCGCCGTTCGAATGAGTTTCCAGTGCTAGTGGCACGTGAATATAGAGTGCATGTGCCTTGCCCGAATGAATGTGGCGACTGCTGTACGAGGCGTTCAAGTGCCGGTCCAATTTCCCATAAATTGCCATTTGACTCTTCCTTAGTGTGTTATTCTGCCTCAATCGTGTTATGTTTGAAGGGGCCCAAACGCTCGGTCTTTACTTACACCTCGCTTTGATATTTTCCTGTACAGACCTCCGCGCTCAGTTAATAATCCTTTATTATTTAGTCTTATTGAGACTTGTTGAAATGTTGAATACACCGCAGGTTACAAGAGAAGGAAATGGACATTTGTTGAGTGCAACAAATGGCCCAAATTAAAGCCATATTAAAACCATATTAAGGCTATATTACATTTGGAGACAAAAAAAGCCCACATTGACTGTGTTACTGGAGTAAATCATGAAGCAGACTGTAGCTATATAATTAAGTCAGTTACTTAAGCTTAACTCACTAACTTTTCATTGAATCAATACAACCTTCCTAAATAAAATGTATTACATGTTGCTCTAAGAACATTATGTATTGTAGGAGCTATGTAACACAGATTTGCAGATCCAGTTGACATAATTTTTTTTATTAAATCCAAGGAAACCTTTTTTAGAAAATTGCAACATTTACTCTGAAAAATGTTGTAACTGTTAACTGTGTTTAGTAATCACTATTAACTGTGTGCAGGTAAACCACTTCATTAACTTATACATGGATTAATAAATTATAATGAAACTACGGAAAATACCTAATGAATAACTTGAATAACTTGTTTGTGGTTGGCAAAACACACAAAACAGATATTCTTTGAAGTTTTAAACTTAGCTATCAGGGTTTTTACTGGTTTATAATCAGATCATTTTTATCATTTATGCATATCAACACTATTTATAATTATTTGCATCGTTGAAACACATTCATATACTTGAGTGGGTCACAATCAGCGCACTGCTCTAAAATGGGTCCTGTATCCCCCCCCCCCCCCCCCTTCAGGTCAGAAGTCACATAACGCACACTGTGACATTCACATGTCTTTGTGCTCATTCATATCACAAATGTCAATAAAACTCCAGCTCTGTAGTCATCCTACAGTAAACAGGCAGCATTAAAGTGGAACAGATGTTATTGTGCCTTTTCATCTCTTTGCAAAGGACAATACCACCCTTAGGACTCAGATTTTAATGTCAAACTACTAGTTTATCTCTGCAGTGGAAAAAGGTCCACCTTTTTTTCTCAATAACTATATCAAGCCTTCTCATAGTGTGCATACCATGCTTAGTTTGACAGTATTTAATTTAAAATGTCACAACTTGTTAAATTGCGGTTTTGAATTTTGCATATTGATGTTCTGCACCCGGCGCAGGTAGTTCAGTTGGGTTACCAGTATGTTACATGTTGGCATCAAGTTTAGACACGATCCAGGATATAAATGAGGTTTAAAAAACTGAAATATTTACAGTTCATCTGGAAAGTATTCACAGTGCTTCACTTTTCTACTTTTGTTATGTTACAGGCTTATTCCAAAATGGATGAAATAATTTTTTTTTTTAATTCTACACACAGTATTCAATTTAATTCAATTTCAATTTATTTCATTTACGTATATACTGCCAAATCACAGCAAAGCTGCCTCAAAGTGCTTCACACGAGTAAGGTCTAACCAACCCCTAGAGCAAGCACGCAGGCAACAGTAGTAAGGAAAACCTCTCTCTGATGATGCTGAGGAAGAAACCTCAAGCAGACCAGACTCAGAGCGGTGACCCACTGCTTAGATTATTCGAATAGTTGGGTTTTTACAAAGATTTTACAAAGCTGAAGAAACAGAAAACAGAAATCTAAAGTACATCAAAAACAAATTGCATTATTTAGATGACCACACAAGCAATTACTCCACAAGCAGGGGGGCATCCAGAACCCTGGGATGCAGGGCCAGTGTCCATCCATCATGCCATCATTGGGCCTGTAACTGTGGCAGTGTTTTATTCCAAACCCAGACTGCAGTGTGCTGTGTCAGCTTCAACTATGGCATCTCATGGTCAGTCCAGTGCCCTGTGGTGTGCAGCTGTCACCCTTGTGAGACATCATCAGTACCTTGGACACAGAGAAAAATGTACAAACACATCCTAGATGAAAACCTCCTCCAGAGTGCTCTTATCCTCAGACTGGGATGATGGCTCATCTTTCGGCAGAACTATGAGCCTCAGCACAAAGACAAGATATCAAAGGAGTGACTTCAGGACAACTCTGTGAATGCCCTTGAGTGATCCAGCCAGAGCCCAGACCTGAATCTGATTGAACATCTCTGCAGAGATCTGAAAATGGCTGTGCACAGACGCTCCCCATCCGACCTGATGGACATTGAGAGGTGCTACAAAGAGGAATGGGCTAAACTGCCAAAAGATAGGCACACCAAGCTTGTGGCATCATATCCAAGAGGACCTGAGGCTGTAACTGCTGCCAAAAGTACATCAACAAAGTATTAAGCAAAGAGTGTGAATACTTACGTACATGCTATTTCTTACTTTTTTTTTAAATAAAATTGCAACAAATTCTAAATAAACCTTTTTCATGTTGTCATTATGGGGTGTTGTGAGAACAATTTTGAGGGGAAAAATAAATTTGCTCCATTTGGAATAAGGCCATAACATAACAAAATGTGAAAAAAACTGAAGCATTGTGAGTACTTTCCATTTGCACTGTGGGTGATGACATTTTTTACAGTGCAAGTCAAAAACGTACTGTATGAACAACTGTAATAATAATCTAAACAACACTATGTTGAATCCTGTCATATTTGTTGCAGAGCTGCTGTCTTACCATCATTGCATCATCCAGGTGAGTCTATATTTCCGCCAGTTTCATAGCTGTGCAGCGAGAGCGGTTAGCTGAACCCTGGCACACAGTGACCTGGCCTTTCTCTGATGCAAACATAGTTATAGTTGTTGGAGAATGTAGCCCCGTTCAGGCTTTATGGGGATCAGGAGAAACCAGTCATTATCTGCCTCTAAGTAGACAGATACTACTGTGTGATAAATGGGCGGACGATTGATGTTTTGTTATATACGGACAACACAGCTACTATTATTTATGTGAGCTCGCTTCACTATAATGTTTCCAGACCTCTGACCTTATGTAAAATTTATGTAAGGATCTTTAGGATGAAAAAGTTGTGGTTCTCCATCCTGTCCTCAGAAAATAAAAAAGTCTGATCCACTCCCCAAAAAACTAAACTAAATGGAGGTGCCCTTCTTGTTCAAAGGAATGCTTTTCAGTCTTCTTGACCCTTTCATCTGCACTATGGCGCTGTCTCTAAAATGATCTCATTCAGATATTTACTACCCTTAAAAGCAGTCAGACAGCTCCATCATAAATTCATAATGGTGTTTATTGGAAGTAGAAGGCCACAACAAGCTTTCATCTATAGTCAGACCAGGTCATAGACCTTGCTATGTCAGTGCAATTTGATGAAAGGTAAAATCACATTTTTCACAGATAAACTGCAAAATGCTGTGCCCCGAAGACACAATATTGATTCCTGAGCTCCATGTCTTACATTTTTGAATTTCTATGTGCATCTGTTACATAGTACTTGATTATTTTTCTATTAACTTTTATATATTTGACATGTTTCTCATTTAAAAAAACTGGAGTAGACCGTGTTGTACATTTATGACACATAAAACATTTTTTTAAAATAATGAAAACAGCTAAGTATGCAATGTTTAAAAACATATACAGATCATATACATATACAAATCATAGAGGGATATTGCAGGTTTCGGCCCCAGTCTGGCCCAGTCATGTTTTGTCCCTTATTGTTTTATTTGGTCATTTTATTTTAGTTATTAATCTAGTCTCATCATACTTTGGTTCTGATTATCTTGTTCCTGTGTGTAATACTTTTGTGGTTTTATGTTCTGTTTCAATTATTTCCTGTTTATCTTACTTTAGTCATGGTCTAGCTTCATCCCTACCTTTGTATATTCATAGTTTTATTTCCTGTTTGCTTTTCTTTTGTCTTATGTTGAATTATCTGTTTTATGGTTCCACATAGTTCCATTCTGGTTTTGGTCTTAGTCTTTTATTCTTTGTATTGTGACTTTTGTATTGTGACTTGGGTTTTGTTCATCTTTTGTCTTTGTGTTTTATTTTGATCACTGTGGTAGGTTTTACCATCTGTCAGGTCCTGTTCACTTTGCATTTGTCTTCCTGCACTATCTTGCATCTGCTTCTCTCACCTTCATTGTAATTCTGTCTGCTCTGTCTTCTTGCACTCTCTTGACTCCTGTCTCACCTCTGTCTCATCTGACCACACCCCTTCCAGAACCTTCCCTGACACCTGTGCCGTGTTTCCCTAATTACTTGCACCTGTTATTTAAGCTCCTCACTTTCTCCACTCCCTGGTAGTTTGTTGATTTTTGTCCACGTTCCAGCCTTTGTTTTTGCTCTGTATATGCCTTGCCATTTTTGACCGTGCTTGTTTTTTGACCTTGCTCCTGCCTCTGCCCATGTATTGTGTCTCCTGGTATTTTTGAACCATGCTTGTTGTTGACTACACCTCTGCCTGACCCCTGCCTGTGCCGCTGCTTCTTGGACTGCCTTTTTGTGTACCGAACCCCAGCCTGATTTTTGACATAAAGCCTTTAACGTAAACCTCAGTATTTTGAGTCTGCATTTGTGTTCAACCTCCTTCTGTGCCACGCCTACCCAGCTCATGACAGATATGTTTGAAAACGTAATACCCATTACTACATTGAATGATGTTGACATTGAGGATGGCCCAATGGTTGTTCCAGCAATATCAAAGATTCATGTCTGCTACCTACAACTCGTGTGGAATGTCTCAAACTTAAACCTACTTCTAGGCATCTTATATATGCTACTCTGGAACCACCCCTAAACCCAACAGTCCAACTGTCAACCCCACTGAGATCCTTAGTCTGGGTCTCATTAACATAAGATCACTGTCCTCAAAATCATTGTGATTAATGATCTAATTAGTGATCATCACTTAGATATGATTGAGTTATGTGAAACCTTGCTTAAACCTACAGCTGTCCTCCCCTTAAATGAGGCCTGCCCACCGACATACACATTTAGTAATGTCCCTTGTGATGCGAAGCAAGGTGGCGGTGTTGCTCTTATTTATAAATCTAGGTTTAGCTTATTAGCTGTTGGGGGTCACAAATATAACTCGTTTGAGCATCTGATTCTCCGCTCTGCTCAGGATATTATGCATTGCCAAGGTCAGAAGAATAAAAATCAGCCATATTACTTTGTCACTGTATATAGGCCTCCTGGCCCATATTCTGAATTCTTAGATGAATTTGGTGCATTCATCTCTAACTTGTCAACTAGTGCAGATAACATTCTGATCATTGGTGACTTTAACGTTCATATAAATAAGCCTTCTGATCACCTCTGCAAATCATTTATGGAAATTGTGGATGCATTAGGATTTTGGCAATGCATTCAGGAATCGACGCACATTAGTGGAAATACCCTGGATTTGGTTTGTGCACGTGGTATTGCTGTCACAAATATTGACATCATGACTCTTACATCAGAGGTCTCTGATCACTCACTTATTAAGTTTACAGTTTCACTGCCGTGTTTAGTGGAACAACAACCTTATTTATCACTATAGCACAAGATTTCCTGATTACTTTGAGAAGAAAATAGAAGACTTTAGGTTAAACATATCCCAGCATGCCTTAACCCAGCCACTACACCCTGCTATTGAGGTAGGTGCCATTACTGAGGTATTGCCTAGATTTGCAGATTTTGAGATTATCTCTCTAGGCATGCTGACAAAACTCGTAACATCAACAAAAAGCACAACCTGTTTATTTGATCCTATACCATCTGTGCTGGAAATTATTAATCTTTCTTTAACTTCTGGATCTGTTCCTAAATGTTTCAAATCTGCAGTGATTAAACCATTACTTAAGAAACCTAATCTTGACCCTAATGTATTGAAAAAACTATCGACCAATATAAAATCTATCATTTTGCTCTAAAATTCTGGAAAAAGAGGTTTCACGGCAGCTCGTGGATTATTTTACTGAGAATAATCTCTTTGAGCCACTTCAGTCTGCTTTTAGAAAATATCATTCCACAGAGACGGCTCTCACTAAAGGTAGTGAATGATCTTCTGCTTGTAATGGATTCGGACACCACTATGGTTCTTGTGCTGTTAGATCTTAGTGCTGCATTTGATACTGTGGATCATCATATTGTACTTGTTGTCATTCATTCGGCTGCTCCTGGTTTTGTTCGGGGTTGCCACAGCAGATACAGCCAGATCCGCATTGGTAATTGTTTTACGCCGCATGCCCTTCCTGACCCAACTCCAGTTTCACCTGGAGAAACACACACAGACGCTGGTGTTCCAAAGAGGTCTCCCATCCAAGTACGCTTATGAGATCTGACAGGATCAGGCTGACACAGAGCAGATCGGCTGCTCATCATATTCTACTTGATAGGCTGGAAAATCATTCTGTTCTGCTTGAGGTTTCTTCCTCAGAGGGAGTTTTTCCTTACCACTGTTGCTCTGGGGGTTACTAAGGTTAGACCTTACTTGCGTGAAGTGCCTTGAGGCAACTCTGTTGTGATTTGGAGCTATATAAATGAAAATAAATTGAAATTGAATTGAAAACTAAAAAACAGTATGCGCAATGTGTGACCACATTTCAAACTAAGTACACATTTTTTCTGTGATCAAGCTATGCAATTTCTATTACGTGCTCAAAAGAGTTGTATTTAATCAGGTTTTGACAGTCGGCAACTGTCAACAACTAAGCATCAGCAACTGTCTGTGTTATTATTATTATTATTACATTAAATCTTGGAATATGTGCTGGTGCAACACTTTGCTGTATGCATGATACCACTTAACCGCCTTAGGTCCTGGATGGAAACCACTAAGCCATACAACTGGTCCGCCCCCATTGGAAGTATCATCTATGTACCGCAGCCAGGTAAAAAGTGGGTGCCCCCTTGGTCTTCTCCAGCCACTGGAGTCCTTAACACCTGCATGCTGGATCACGCACAGAGAAATGAACCACATGGCCAAAATGCCAAAGCTGATGATTTCACAACACAAGTGATACTCCTCATATTTTTCTCCCTAACTGGTGACACAAAGTCATTTCAGCACTTAACACAGTCATTCCAGTGCAGTGTTGTATAGTAACAAAGTAAAAATACTTCACTACTGTACTTAAGTACGTTTTGGGAGATTTTGTACTTTACTTGAGTTTTTTAATTCAGCTTACTTTCACTTTTACTTCACTACATTTCCGACCTTAATTGCATACTTCTACTCTGATACATTTTCTGTTCGCCCTGTCGTTACTCGTTACAAAAAAAAACAAGCACACACGAAAAAAGTCGTGTTTTCACCTAGAGACACCACTGATTACTAGTGACTGCAACGAAGTCAGGCCCATACATGTCAACCTATACGGATTGTCCGTAAATTATACAGATTTTTCCGAGTTTCAGAGTCATACGGGCGTACAACTCTTACGGATGGATATTCAGGGTTTGGTCTGCAGTGGGTCTGTAATCATTTGCAGCACGACTCCACTTTGATAAGTGAGCCATTGAAGCAATGCTTCAAACCACTGGCTCGTGGTTCTTTTGATTCGTTGCTCTTCAGAACCGGTAAGTCCGCTTCTTAACTCCTCTCAAAGCCATTAAAATATTGTGAGTCACTTTTGTGTGGATTAAAGTCACTAACTGGGACTCTTGTCATGTTGTAGTCAAGAAACGAGAATCGTCCTACGTTCCGTTGACACAAAATTACCGCTTTAAATAAAATGACACCTCTTTCCAAACGCTGTAATACAGAAAATAAACTACAATCGACTAAAACATTTTTTTTCTTCCCAAAATGAGACATCCTGTGTTCTTTATGAATTAAACTGATGCTGACGTGAAGCACATCCAGCTGTAAGAGCTCAGATATATGGAAAGACATTCATGCCAAAATGTCTGAAAGGAAATGCTTTTGACAAAAACTACAGATTTTAGTTCTATTTATGTCCAGAGATCAAGGATCCACCATGTAGAGTTTATTATGTCCAGAAATCAAGGATCCAGTGACCAATTTCATATTTATTTACTTTAAGACTCAATAAAATGTTGTTCAATTCAATTTCAATTTAATCGGCTTATAAAGCGCCAAATCACAACAAAAGCCGTCTCAAAGCACCTCACATAGAACAGTTCAACATAGAAAATTAAAATAAATAAAAAAAAAAAAAAAAAATTCAAATACATAATTAAAAACAGAAGTAAAAGAATAAAACAGATAAAAAATAAAAACTATTCATAAGAAAGAGAATTAAAAATAGGCTTTAAGTCTTGACTTAAAAATGTCCACAGACTCCAACTGTCTCACGGTCGCAGGAAGACCGTTCCACAGAGCGGGTGCACGATAAGAAAAAGCTGTTTGACCCGCTGACATAGAAAAGCTGTAAAGCCTATTTTTAGTACACAAAAAATTCACAAGAGGTATCGATAAGGAATCAGAATGATAAGCGGAATTGATAATGGTATTGATAAAATCTTATCGATACTCGTCCCTAATAAACACACCGGGTGAAGTTTCGGATCATCGACATGCCAGTCTGCAACATCGGCACTGGCGAGGCGATTTTTCGATAAACTTGATGAAGTTCTGAGGTATGTTTTTTATTTTGTTTATTATATTCAATTTATTTTTCATGATTTTATTTCCACTAGTGACACACAGTTATTGTTTCTGTAAAAAATAACTAAATTTGACACATTCAGTTCTATAAAATTCAGCTTGACGCATGAATACTAGATCTCTATTGTTTGAAATTCAACTGTGGGGGAAAAACTAATGATCCTGACTTTAATGTCATTGTGGCAACTCATAATATGTGGACAAAAACCCAGTTACGTGATACCACTATGCGGTTGTGTGTACTGTAATAAAACTGATTTTGGTGCAATTTGGAGGTTATAAGGATTTTCTCACTTAGTTATACAGGTGGACCCTCAAAGGGGTTGACATGTATGCAGGCCGATTTGTCATGAGGCATGTCCGCTAGGCTTTTTTGCAGTTGCGCACTTGGAGGGTGTTTGTCAGGAAAATGATCATTTCTCTACATTGATTACAGACCTGCAGCGGGTCTGGAATCAACTTTTCTGCAGCGCTGCTTTGCTTTGAACCTTGAACCAATTGAAGCAGTGATTCGCAGGTCGAAGCAGTGGTTCGATCTACGATTCGTGGATTGATTGCTTTATTTTGCTTTATCCTAATTTTTCCCCGCTAAAACCCTGAAGAGCATATGTATGTATGTAATATTGTATGTAATATGTAATATATGTAATATTTAATATTTTTATGTTAAGCCGACCTGTTATAGTCTTCTGAAACAGTTGATAGATGTATTTTAGAACTTAAAAACGGGACCGATGCTAATGCGTTAGCATGTCTATGCCGTTTTCAATGTTAAAGTTAGCATTAAGCTGTACACATCAGCACATTTGTGCTGTATAATTAATGACTCAGCGTTCGTTGTCTTAAAAGAATCAAACTGTAATTTTTTAAATTTATTTTTATTCATATATTATAGCAACAGCAATAATAGTCTACATAATAGACAATAATAGTCAATAAAAATAGACTAATAATGTTACAATACAATTTTAGAGAAAGAGACAAAAAGAACATAATGAAACAAAACACAACAGAAAAGATAAAACCATGTAACAATGAAAATAACTATAAATAAGTGTTTCCTGTGTTCACCTAGTGAGTAGCCTACTCTCGTTTAGGTTTTGAAACCTTGTTTCTGAAGTGTTTTTGTGTGATGTGCACAGTTTTCAGTATTTTGACTAATACTACCAGTCATTTACAAGCCTAGATAAACTTTTATAAAAATAAAAAAAATCAGTCCGTTTTTGATTATTAACATTTACTTGTACTTTTACTTTCAATACTTGAGTACATTTAGTTGTACATTACTTGTCATACTTAAGTACAATAAATACTAGATACTTTAAGACTTTTACTTGAGTAGCATTTCAATCAGTGACTTGAACTTCTACCAAAGTCTTTTTTTTAGTGGGTATCTGTACTTTTACTTAAGTGTGATTTTCCGGTACTTTATACAACATTGTTCCAGTGGTACCCAAGGATCCTCTAAAGCGATCTAATACCAAAGACATCCAGTCATCCAGTAATTATATTTGAAAATAACATGCCAATAATTGTTCATGCCACAATACAGATGCTTGCAGAAGACACAAAGATTTTCACGGAGATAGGGAACAACAGAAACCAACAAGGACTTCAGGAAGCAGTTGCTGAGATTTAACATAGACAAATGCAAAGCTATGGATCCGGACCAACAGCAGGAACCATTTATGTAGGTACCATGTGAGGAAGGGCAACCAAGTTGTCAAGCTTGATAAAACATTATTGGAAAGCCCTAGGTGTTTATATTAACCCAGTCCTCACATTTAGATCCCACTGTGAACAGCAAGTGAACAAAGCCAGCAAACTACTGAGACATATCTGGATGGTGAAATACTGGTAAAACGTTATACATCTTTAGAGACCACACAGAGACTACATGAACAGAGCCTATAACTCAGTCTACAGCAAAGATGCCAACTTGCTGGAGAACATTCAATTCACATTCAGAACATTTCTGCAATGAAGGATGACTTCATGACTGTCATATGATGCTGGTTACCCAGTCTCAGTTTCAGAAGGGTTCATGGTGACCTGAGCGAGTTGTACAAACATATTCCTTGCATCAAACTGGGGAACAGCAATACCAGAGGGCACAATAGGAAGCTAGTCAAGCAACTATTGTGAAGCAGCCCTTTCTAACACTGACAGCTACAAGGACCTGGAATGCACTCCTCCAAGAGGTATCATCTGCACCAACTCTGAACGCATTCAAATCAATATAGGGCAAGCACTGGGTAAATATGATTTCATCCTCCTATTGTTGAAAGTAGCTGTGTTGAAGCACTAACCAATCAAGGCCGAAATATGCATTGTCAGGCCTACTGAACTGAACTGAATTGAAATTAAACATGAAAGAAGAGGATATGATATGATACGTCCGCAGGCCCATTGATGCATTGCAAGTTATGCCTCCAAGCCAGGCTGGTAGCCATTTACATCTAAGTGGTCTGGGACAATGGAGATGAAGTGTTTTGGTCAACCAAACAAGTAGCATGACCAGGAATCCAACCCAGGTGTACATACTGGCAAGTTATTTCAAGAGATGTCTGCTCTACATAAAAGTCACAACAGTGTTAATTACTGTATAACCAAGTGTTAGTTGAATTAACAATAAACATTTTGCTGTTTACTTGGCAACAGCAGAAATTTCACGTTTGTGCAAGTTATGATATTGAAATTTTGCATTTATATTGTCTCACACATATCATATGTTCATGCAACATCAATTCCTCTTTTCTCTGTCTTTTACAGTGCATTCGAAGAGTATTCACAACGCTTCACTTTTTCCACATATTATGTTACAGCCTTATTCCAAAATGGATGAAATTAATTTTTCTTCAATATTCTACACACAATATCCCATAATGACAATATGAAAAAGGTTTTTTGACATTTTTTGCAAATTTATTAAAAATAATAATACAAAAAGTATATAACTGTTCAGTCATTGCCTTGAACCTCAAAACTGAGCTCAGGTGAAACCACTGATGTTCCTTGAGATGTTTCTGCAGTTAAAGTGGAGTCCACCTGGGCTCAATTCAGTTGATTGGGCATGATTTGGAAAGGCACACATTTGTCCACATACAATCCCTGGCAAAAATTATGGAATCACCGGCCTCGGAGGATGTTCATCCAGGTGTTTAATTTTGTAGAAAAAAAAGCAGATCACAGACATGACACAAAACTAAAGTCATTTCAAATGGCAACTTTCTGGCTTTAAGAAACACTATAAGAAATCAGGAAAAATTATTGTGGCAGTCAGTAACGGTTACTTTTTTAGACCAAGCAGAGGGAAGAAAATATGGAATCACTCAATTCTGAGGAATAAATTATGGAATCCCCCTGTAAATTTTCATCCCCAAAACTAACACCTGCATCAGATCAGATCTGCTCATTAGTCTGCATCTAAAAAGGAGTGATCACACCTTGGAGAGCTGTTGCACCAAATGGACTGACATGAATCATGGCTCCAACACGAGAGATGTCAACTGAAACAAAGGAGAGGATTATCAAACTCTTAAAAGAGGGTAAATCATCATGCAATGTTGCAAAAGATGTTGGTTGTTCATAGTCAGCTGTGTCTAAACTCTGGACCAAATACAAACAACATGGGAAGGTTGTTAAAGGCAAACATACTGGTAGACCAAGGAAGACATCAAAGCAACAAGACAGAAAACTTAAAGCAATATGTCTCAAAAATCGAAAATGCACAACAAAACAAATGGGGAACGGATGGGAGGAAACTGGAGTCAACGTCTGTGACCGAACTGTAAGAAACCACCTAAATGACAATAACCCTAAGCACAAAGACAAGATATCAAAGGAGTGGCTTCAGGACAACTCTGTGAATGTCCTTGAGTGGCCCAGCCAGAGCCCAGACCTGAATCCAATGAAACCTCTCTCGAAAGATCTGAAAATGGCTGTGCAACGATGCTCCCATCCAACTTGATGGAGCTTGAGAGGTGCTGCAAAGAGGAATGGGCAAAACTGCCCAAAGACAGGTTCACCAAGCTTATGACATCATATTCAAGAAGAATTGAGTCTGTCATTGCTGCCAAAGGCACATCAACAAGTATTGAGCAAAGTACCTGTGATTTCTTAGGTGTTTGTTTGTTTGTTTGTTTTTGTATTTTGAATAAATTTGCAAATATAATAATATATAAAAAATATTTGAAGGAATTTACTTCACTTTGGAATACGGCTGTACCATGACAAAATGTGGAAATAGTGACACTGTGAACACTGTGAATACTTTTTGTATGCATTGTATGCATTTGATTAAGAACATATGTTAATAAAAAAATACAGAAGTTAACATTGACAGGGGGGTGACAGGGACTGAGACTTTTGGTTCATTTTGATAACGTACAGTGAGACTGTAAATGAAAGATCCTTAGAGAAATCATATCACAACCAGGATTGTGCAAATCTCAACTGAATATAATAATAAACATGTCTGATTCAAGATAGATTAGATTAGATAGAACTTTATTGATCGCTTGGGAAGATCCCCTCAGGGAAATTGAGGTTCAAGCAACATTGTATAGCAGCACAGAGCATAAGAAGCACATGGATATGAAGCCGGTCCCCCTCCTGGTCCTGGACCTATTGCTGTGGTTATCATTCTATTTGCAAGGCCTCGAAGACATGGAATACAACAACATCCACACAATGTTAAAATCGCAGCAAACACTGCTATAGACACTAATAGCGAAGAAATCAAAGACCTCCATTTTCCCATCCCTTCCAGCCACCAATCCCAGCCTTCGGTGTTTACTCCACTGTGCTCTTTCATCCATTGGTCTCCAATTTCTTTGTTGTCTTTGGATTTTTTGCTTCCATAAATTTCCAGTCGTCAGTTGATAAATTTTCTTTTTTTAAGACGTCTGTCCCCCCATTTTTATTATTCTTCGTTATAATTTGGACTTCAGATGGGGGCACACCTAGGGTGTTCTAAATCTGAAGTTTTTCACTTTCTTTGGACATGACAATTAACAGTCCGTCGTGTGGTTGATTCCTTTCACCTCCCCGTAGGAAGCGGAATCACTTGCTTCTGCTTCCACACACGGTTGTCACTTACTCTGTCCAAAGTATTACACTTTCACACTTTTATTCTCAAAACCGGTATTACTTCGTATTTAAAACAGAGGAGTCCGTACCCTCCTTCCGGAATTTAACTACGTGCGTTCCTCGCAACCGTAGAGGAGTCCGCCCTCCTCGCGGAGTTTAACTGCTTTACGTTAACAGACGATTCCACGCCATCGTTTACGGAGTTTAACTGTTTATGTGATCTACCGGTACGCGTATATAAACAGAGGAGTCCGCACCCTCCTTCGGAATTTAACTACGTGCGTTCCTCGCCATCGTAGAGGAGTCCGACCTCCTCGCAGAATTTAACTGTGTTTCATTAACAGACGATTCTGCGTCATCGCTTGCGGAGTTTAACTGTTTATGTGATCTGATCACCACTCACTCAGTACTGTTACAAAGAAATTCTACTCACTGACTCGACCTCCTGTCTGTCTTCTTCGGGAAAATCTCGTCACCCAGACGATGCCAACGGCGGTCGACAATTGCAGACACGATCAATCGATCGGACCTTGGCCAAGGATTTACGTCTGGACTTGACGACCTCCGCCGGACACCTCCGGTGTTGTTGAGATCCCGGACTGAGCCCCCAGTCAATGTTGGGTATTTTCTCCTCCAGACATTCTTAAAACCTTTAACAAGACAAACAGAGTCAAGAAACACCAGTGAGACAGAAAGTCAAATTTAGCTCGCGAGGAGTGCAGACAGTCCGTACACGTAGTACCACTGAAAGCACTGAGGACTGCTGCGCATGTTCACTCTTTTTATTAGGAGAAAGCCCTACCCACATTGTGAAACTTGTCCTAAGGGTGGGGGGAAGCATCGCAAGACAAGTTTCTTCCCGTAAAGCAAAACATCTTATGGCACGTATACTAATGATTGCAGCTGCGTGGAGAAACTTTTGTTTAATCTTATCAATGGAGGTCAGCACATCCCGTTCTTGCAGGCTCCTCTGTTTGCACTTATCATCTGTTCTGCAAAAGCTTGGAGTGTCCTGGTTTGTACAGTAAGCAAAGCATTTGTACAGCATAAAGGTCAAAATAACCTCCAGCTCTTCACTCCCAGTCGTTAGTGGCTACAAAAACAAAGTTATGCTATCAGTGAAATAATAACAAGTACATTCTCAGGGTTGCGTTAAGACAGGTGCAAAACAGCTCAATAACATTTCATCAGAACAAAGACAAAGGAACAAATGTGAGAGGGTAGGGGTTGGGGGCATGCATCATGTGTGAAGATGACTACATATCAGTCTCTGTCTGTGTATGCGTAGAGTCTGGAGTGGCCTTGACGACCGCAGACTGTAGGGGAGGGCAAATGAAAAGGAGCCAGATGCTTCACCAAGGCCGTTGAAATCCTTCTGGAGGAAAACAAACGAGGCATTTTAACCTTTGGTAGCTGATAAGGCTGCCATGTTTGAGTTAGGCAGAGAATCACAGAGTTCCAATACGACCTCTCTTTAACTGTCCATATCCAACTGTGAATATATTCACTGGTCTCCAACATCAATTCCTTTGCAAGGCAGACATTTGCTCTGAGATGATTTCCAATTTGTGTTTAAGTTCAAGAGATAATGCAGTCTGAGACTGTACTGCCTTGCCCACCTCATTAATCATGATGGACAGGTATGGAGTTGTGGTTTTGGTAGCAGCGCTCCGGTAGGTGAGGGTAGCACCTAATCCAAGCAGCAGCAGCCCTCCTGCCATAAAAGCAAATAAGAATAAATCCTCAAAATCTTCCATGGAGAGTGGTGCCAAGCACGCAATGTACCACTTCTCCTAGGCATCGAGAACATAGCCCGCAGGATAGGTTCCATCTGGGCACGCAGGCTCCCGGCTGGGGGACCCTGCTCCTGTGGTTGCTGATGACAGTGTGCAGAGCGTGACTGGCATCGTCCATAATGTCCAGCAGTTTGTCCAGTGTTCTCTGCCACCATCACCAGAGTCCACCTTCCTGCCAAACATGGAGCCAGCCCACCTGATCAGTTTGTCCAGCCTGGATGGGTTCCTCTTTGATGTGCTGCCCCCCCAGCACACCACGGTGTAAAAGAGGATGCTGGCTACTACGGACTGGTAGAACACCCAAAGGAGTTTCCTGTGGATGTTAAATGCCTGCAACCTCCTCAGAAAGTACAGCCTGCTCTGTCCTGTCCTGTACAGGTAGTTGATGTGGGTTGTCCACTCCAGTGTGCTGTCCAGCCACAGCCCAAGGTACTTGTAGGAATCCACAGCCTCCACCTCAGCTCCCTCGATCAGAAGTGGATGCAGACTTGGTCTTGACATCCCAAAGTCAATGACCAGCTCCTTTGTCTTTGAGGTGTTGAGCTGCAGATGGTTTTTGTGGTACCCGGCAGCAAAGTCTTTCAGTAGCTAAATATAATATGGCAGCAATTCAATAAGAAAGATCCTTTCCTTTCTGACCGATCCATGCCACCAAACAGTTGGATCAGTGGCACAGGAGTTGGATGACCAGTATAGAGACCAAGACTGATTACAGGTGTGTGCTTCAAGTGTTACCTTATGGAACGTTTATGGACATGTACCAGACCTACTCTGACATACCCTATGGTAGATGATGGTCTGGTGGCAAGGAAAATCACTATTTTGCTTGCTTGTGTGCAGCATGCTGCCTTAAGGGCCTTTCACACTGAATGCATCAGATGCGTCAGAAGCGTCAAAAATCGGTCTAAAAAGCATTATTTTCAATGAGACGCGTTGCTTTTTAGATGCGTCAGAAGCGTCGCGTCAAAAGCCGAGCTAAACCGGCGCTTCTGACGGGAGCGCGCATTGGCGCTTGTCGGCAGGCTGACGCGGTCAAAGTTCAATCCAATCCAACTTTTGACACTCTGAGCTGTGATGTACTTTCGCGTTGTCCAATAGGAACGACGCGTCAGACCAAAACATGGAAGACTCGTGGCAGAAACCACTGATCTCTAGAAAATGGATCGGTGCAGAAACCACTGATCTCTACAAAATGGATCGGTGCAGAAACCACTGATCTGTACAAAACGGATCGGTGCAGAAACCACTGATCTCTACAAAACGGATTGGTGCAGAAACCACTGATCTGTACAAAATGGAATGGTGCAGAAACCACTGATCTCTACAAAACATTAACGTGCGACAGGACTGCTCATTTATAGAGCAGTTTTCTGAAGAAAAATCATTGGGAATGTTTTGTTGCTGTTGTTTGTTACCTCAAAATTTCTGATTACTGTTTAAAAAAGTTTAGAACACTTGTAATTAAAATAGCTAAATAAATCAATAAATGGTTCTATAGAAACCTTTCATCTGTAAATTAAAACCACCTGTTATTTCAGATTAGACAATTTCTTGTTTAACATAAGGAAACTTGGACATTTATTTTTAGACAAATAAAATAACATGGAAATTTGTACATTTTTTTTAAGTCTGGTAGATTATTTCTATTTCATTTCAACCAGAAAAACAGACACTAAATAAATACAAATGTTTATTATAAATGCAACAGGAAATAATTTAACAATGACTGCAGTGTGATTGTAAAGTAGTATTTCTGTGACATAAACCTCATGATTAATATATATATATATATATATATATATATATATATATATATATATATATATCAGGACAGTCATTTCTAAAATATGAATTTGAGCACAGTAAGTGGAGTGCTTCTACCTGTGCAAATGTCTTTGGACTTTGATTTGTGGACATTTTTAATGATCCGTTCATTTATTGTTAAAATATAAAATGAAGCAGCTTTTTAAAAATAATAAAATAGTTGCTGTTGAAAGAGCCTTTTATTTAGAAGCAGGTTATGTTATGCTGGATTCTCGGGACCAGATAAAGGTCTCTTCTGCAGCTTTGAACTCTGGTGGTGTTGCTGAAAGACACTTCTGTCCTATTTTGAAGAGCAGAGATGTTTTCTTTCGACTGGACTTCGTGGTGTTCAGCTCATCAATGGAAGTTTGGTTGTCTGCACAGCAAATGTTACTGACTGGGACAAATAAAAATATTTCTTTAAATATAATGAAACACTAAACAGTTTATATATATAAAAAAGGAAAAAACAATGGAAAAAAAAAACACCTGAAAAAATAAGTTATTTAAAGTTGAGCTTTTCTGGTGTCTGAAAAAAGCTGTAGCTTTATTTGGTAAAAATAAGAAAGACTGAACCATCTACAAATTAAAGCGTTCACTCACATCAACTGTGCTAAAAAGCTAAGCTAACGTTAGCCGATCAATAAACCTTCACAGCAGTGCAGAAACATCACATTTTACTTTTATTTTATCCTCACCTCGATAAAGCTGCAGAATTAACCTCCACTGGGCAAACTGGGTCTTCGCATATATCCAAAAAGTGGGAGATTTCAGACTGAGTGGGTTTGTTCCATCCCCCCAGCTGCCTGCCTCAGTCTGCCCAGTGATAATGCCTGAAGGCCGGCTTCTCCATGCGGGTCGGCCCGCTGTCGCGGTTCGATCGATATCCCACCAAGTCGTCAGTCCTCCCTCGGTTAGCGTTACTCCGAAAAGTAGCTGAAAAAAAGCTTCTCCCAGCAGGGTGATGGGAGAATCACTCTACTGCTGTTTTTTAAAGGTTTTTTGTGGTTCAGGCGACGCAAATTCAAGATGGCGATCGCTGAACTTTTTTCAGGTTGTGGAAACAGCCAGAGTGTGACATAGCCGCAATCTCCCCCCCCTTGCCGCTTCCGAAGCGACGCGTCTGACGTCACGATGTGTTGGAAACACATCGGCCTGGCCAGTGATGCCGGTAATGCGTTACTTAGTAACGCGTTACTCTAATCTAACCACTTTTTTTTTTGTAACGAGTAATCTAACGCGTTAATCTTTCCAAATGAGTAATCAGATTAAAGTTACTTCTCCAAGTCACTGTGCGTTACTATTATTTTTGCATTGTGGGTCGACAGCAGCATTAAATTTGGTCCGTGGACAGGGGGTCGGGGTTCGACTGAACTGCCCACTTTAAGCGAGCTGTGAGCTTTTCATCAGCTACGACTCGTCCTCAACTCTTAAAGCGCGGTGAAAACAGCACACCTGCACTGAGCTTTACAAAGTCATTTTTATGCTTTATTTTTCTCCTTTATTTAGAATTCTGAGCTGAGCCGCTCCGTATCGTCTCGTTAAAAACAGCTGATCCTCCGCGACGTGTCAACAACTAACACTATTTTCCACTCAAATGCACCTAAACTCTCTGAGGACCACATGATGTGAAAACACAATAAAACTTTCTTACCTGTAAATCTGGTCATGTTTTCTGCATAAATAAATGTTATCCATTCTTTGTGCTC
This sequence comes from Thalassophryne amazonica, assembly GCF_902500255.1. NCBI lineage: Eukaryota > Metazoa > Chordata > Actinopteri > Batrachoidiformes > Batrachoididae > Thalassophryne > Thalassophryne amazonica. The sequence continues at coordinate 94,771,515 of NC_047111.1, forward strand.
AAACGCCAAAGCAGGGGCGAATCTAGATGGAATGGGGGCGTGGGGCAAGGATGTGCCCCCCCCCACAACACCCCTAGATTAAAGGTCCAGTTTTGAAGCCGTTTTTTACTACAACTACAAATAATAATAATTTTGACAAGTAAAATCTTTATAGAGAATTTAAATGTTAGAAAAATGTTAGAATTTAATAGTTACATTTATAAACAATGTAGGTTAGAAATTGCAAGTTTTACTGTTACAGTGCTGTCAACAGTTAAATATGAGGTCAAGAAAGATTATTTTACTTTTTATAAAACAAGTATTTATTTTCATTGAAGTCAAGAAAGGGTGACTATAAAGTGAGTTTTGGCAAAACAGGTATCATTGTCATGTTGAGGTGGCAGAGGGTGGTTGTCAGCAGCTGTGGAAAGTAACTAAAAAGTAACTAGTAATCTAACTTAGTTACTTTTCCAATTGAGTAATCAGTAAAGTAACTAAGTTACTTTTTCAAGGAGTAATCAGTAATTGGATTACTTTATCAAAGTAACTGTGGCAACACTGGGCCTGGCGTTACGATGTGTTGGGGGGCGTTAAAGCGTCATGCTGAAGCTTGCAGTGTGAAAGGCCCTTTATATGGCAGCCATATGAGGTGTATATATATATATATATGTATGGGTGAATGTGAGGAATCATTGTAAAGCCCTTTCAATAAAAGCACTATATAACTGCGGTCCATTTACCATTCATGTGATGGTCAGCAAGTTAAAGCAGTGGGTCTGTGACCGGAGAATCTTCTCTTTAAATCCCAGTCATACCAGAAAATCACTAAGAGCCTTTGGGCAAGGTCCTTATTCCCCAAATTGTTCCCTGTGTGCATTTGAGCACTTTGCATAGCAGCATCTTGACATCGGTGTTTGAATTGGTGAATGCGAGGCATCACTGTAAAGCTTGGAGCTTTGAGTCTGTTTACTGTTTACCATTCAACCCATTCACTTCAACCACCTCCTGAACCTATGGCACAGTTGTTCCAGTTCCATGCAGATGCCCATCAGCCCTATTAAGTTAGCTACCTTTTCATTAACAAGCCCTCCATTCCAAAACTTTGAACCATCATTTGTCTGTAATAAATACGTCGGCGCTGTTCTCATCCCAGGTGCCTGAGATTTCATGTAAACAGTTCACCCTCTGCCACCTGTTTTGATGGGAATAGTGTTTGTTATATTTCTACATCATTAATCTAAGGCACCTGGTGTAACTCTCAGCAGATTTACACGTCCACATAACATCCAGATTCTTCATCTTATTTATGCTCGCTCCTTGTAGGAGTCTCTGCTTTTCTTGTTCTTTCCTTGAGGCAAAAGTAGGCAGATAGTTTAGGTGTTCTGTTTTTGCTATTTCTGGGGATTTTAGTCAGTGAGCTTCGAGTTGTATTTTTGATTTAGACAACAGATTGCCTGGTTATATTTATTCCTATTCATTTCATTCACCACTGGCCCTCTTTTTTTAAATTTTGTTGATTGCTATTGCATCTGTGTTAAACTTGTAAATGAAAGAAGTTGACTAAAAGCGAACAAGAAATTGTTTTATTTTTACAATCAATATCTGCTTCATGCTGCTTCCATTTTGTGCTTGACCTTTGAGTTGTGACAGTGTATTAGGGACTGTGGCAGAGTTTGTTCTCATTCTTTAAAATCTGACATACACAGTGAAATGTGGTCCATGCAGATTAATTTCAGTTTCAATTTAAGTCATGTATACAAGTGCCAAAAAAGTACTATAAACAAATATGGTCTCGAACTTACTCATTCCGTGGTGTCAGCACTAAGAGCAGTGGCAAGGTAAATGACTCAGTAGAATCAGGACATTATCTCCAATTGTGTGACCCCTTAATAGATCCTTGTCATTTGATTAGATTAGATAGAAATGTATTGATCCCTTGGGAACACTCCCTCAGGGAAATTGATTGGTGGATTCTATATGATGTGACCTTCATTATTTGTCCCATTGCATAGGTGAAGTCACTAGCATGCATTCTTGGTACTCTTTGCCGTGCATTTTTCTCCTAAGTGTTTCATACTATTGCGTGGCTCCATTAACTTCCCTAAAAAAGTTGCCATTATACGAGGAAGTTTAATCCAGCAGCTGCAGTGTTGAAGCACAGTAGGTAAACAGAATTGAAGAATTAGCCCCCAAGACATTCCACACTCAGATGCCAAAGCTCATAACCACAGGTGACGGCACAAGCACAAATCGACTGGAAAATTGAGAGTCTTGTCTTTTGTCTCAGCGCTTTCCTCACCACAAAGGTCTGGTACAGAGTCTGCAGAACCTCAGATGCAGTACTCCAGCTCAGACGCAGTGAGCTCCAGTGAGCCTGAGAAGTGTGTTTTCTGGAGCATCAGCTCGTGGAATAGCCTCCACTGGCAAATTGGTCCCAGGTGCGGAGGCAGACAATGGGTAATTCAAAAATGACCTCTTCATGAGTGGCGCAGTGAGAAAAAGACTTACCTCCAGGGCTTCCTTGTGGAGTCAGACATGGGATGGGGGGGGGGGGGGGGTACTGTTGAGCACCTCATGTCAAGGCCTATAGCCACTGCACAAATGAGTGCAGTTGTACTCTATTTACATGACATGGGTGCTTGCATGACTTTGATCCATGCACTTGCATGCACTCTGCCGTGCAGGAGAATAAACTCATTGCAAACAGTTTGGCTTTGTGCAAGTGTGCAGAGAAAATTTTGAAATGTTCAAAATCTCTGTTACATATTAACCCTCTGGGGCCGAGCGGCTAAGACCAAGCTTTACTAAATTATAAATAACTTTTTAATGATATGAGATAGAAACTTACTTTTTTTTTTGCTGAAAAGTTAACTCCATAGACCTTTGAGCCAGCCATCGGCCATCTTTGTACTCCTCATAGAAGCTGTGTGATGATGTGCGCAATGTGAGTGTCCAATCGAAATTGGTTCACCATCACATGGTTTTCCAAAATCCAATCGTAGGGCAGATTCACATCACGTGAAAACCCAAAGATCATTTTCAGGAGTGATATGTTACTACAACCCCTGGCAATAATGATGGAATCACCGGCCTTGGAGGATGTTCATTCAGTTGTTTAATTTTGTAGAAAAAAAGCAGATCACAGACATGACACAAAACTAAAGTCATTTCAAATGGCAACTTTCTGGCTTTAAGAAACACTATAAGAAATCAGGAAAAATTATTGTGGCAGTCAGTAACGGTTACTTTTTTAGACCAACCAGAGGGAAAAAAATATGGAAACACTCAATTCTGAGGAATAAATTATGGAATCACCCTGTAAATTTTCATCCCCAAAACTAACACCTGCATCAAATCAGATCTGCTCGTTAGTCTGCATCTAAAAACGAGTGATCACACCTTGGAGAGCTGTTGCACCAAGTGGACTGACATGAATCATGGCTCCAACACAAGAGATGTCAATTGAATAAAAGGAGAGGATTATCAAACTCTTAAAAGAGGGTAAATCATCACGCAATGTTGCAAAAGATGTTGGTTGTTCACAGTCAGCTGTGTCTAAACTCTGGACCAAATACAAACAAACATGGGAAGGTTGTTAAAGGCAAACATACTGGTAGACCAAGGAAGACATCAAAGCGTCAAGACAGAAAACTTAAAGTAATATGTCTCAAAAATTGAAAATGCACAACAAAACAAATGAGGAACGAATGGGAGGAAACTGGAGTCAACGTCTGTGACCGAACTGTAAGAAACTGCCTAAAGGAAATGGGATTTACATACAAAAAAGCTAAACGAAAGCCATCATTAACACCGAAACAGAAAAAAACAAGGTTACAATGGGCTAAGGAAAAGCAATCGTGGACTGTGGATGACTGGATGAAAGTCATATTCAGTGATGAATCTCGAATCTGCAGGGGGTCGTTTTGACCATTGGGGTTTTACATAATTATTGTATGGCCTTGCCTTACAATATAAAGCGCCTTGGGGCAACTGTTTGTTGTGATTTGGCGCTATATAAAAAAATTGATTGATTGATTGATTGATTGGGCAAGGTGATGATGCTGGAACTTTTGTTTGGTGCCGTTCCAATGAGATTTATAAAGATGACTGCCTGAAGAGAACATGTCAATTTCCACAGTCATTGATGATATGGGGCTGCATGTCAGGTAAAGGCACTGGGGAGATGGCTGTCATTACATCATCAATAAATGCACAAGTTTACGTTGATATTTTGGATACTTTTCTTATCCCATCAACTGAAAGGATGTTTGGGGATGATGAAATCATTTTTCAAGATGATAATGCATCTTGCCATAGAGCAAAAACGGTGAAAACATTCCTTGCAAAAAGACACATAGGGTCAATGTCATGGCCTGCAAATAGTCTGGCTCTTAATCCAATTGAAAATCTTTGGTGGAAGTTGAAGAAAATGGTCCATGACAAGGCTCCAACCTGCAAAGCTGATCTGGCAACAGCAATCAGAGAAAGTTGGAGCCAGATTGATGAAGAGTACTGTTTGTCACTCATTAAGTCCATGCCTCAGAGACTGCAAGCTGTTATAAAAGCCAGAGGTGGTGCAACAAAATTCTAGTGATTTTACAGGGGGATTCCATAATTTATTCCTCAGAATTGAGTGATTCCATATTTTTTTCCCTCTGCTTGGTCTAAAAAAGTAACTGTTACTGACTGCCACAATTTTTTTTTCCTGATTTCTTATAGTGTTTCTTAAAGCCAGAAAGTTGCCATTTGAAATGACTTTAGTTTTGTGTCATGTCTGTGATCTGCTTTTTTTTCTACAAAATTAGACAACTGAATGAACATCCTCCGAGGCCGGTGATTCCATAATTTTTTGCCAAGGGTTGTAGTTGGTCCATCTGAATAGTCCCCTGGGTGCTCCAATGAGTATATACTATTGGGCTCCAAATGCGCCCTGTGCCATTATGCACAGCGATCAGTGAAGCAGACGGAGAGCCTCTGATGACAATCTCACGTGCTCACACAAAGAGTATGTAACTATCAGGATTGCTCCATTAGTTTGCATGTGAATGTTACTGGATAACTCTGTTGCTTTTACCATGAAGACAAAAAAATGCATAGACCATTTTGTATATATTGTTCAAATGTGCATTTGTGTTTATTGTTTGAACCTTTTTGTTGTACAGTCTTTCTCACAACACCTCAAATTACCTTTATAAAGTGTCAAAACAGTTGTTTATCATAGTTTGCTTGTGTTTTGAATAAATGTGTGTGGAAAATTATTTTCTGCTTTCTTTTTCCTTCCTTATTTTTGATTGTAAACCTTTTTTACACTTTAAAACACAACAAAAGCATATATATTATGAAAGCACAGGTTGTCCTGAAAAAAGAGACGTAAAACTTGATTGTGGGATGCAGGGAGAGCTGTTAACAGCAATAATAAAACATTTATGCCAGGCGAGTGAACTGTCCAAAAAAATGCCCTCCGACCCCAGAGGGTTAATTACGTGAACGTCACATGAACATTCCGCAAACAATTAAAAGAACACTGGGTGTGAGTGCGAGTGATTCTGTCAGCACATCACAGCACAGCTCATCTGAACGATTATAACGAGATGTCAAATCTATCATAAACATACTTTTATAGCTGCTCATAAGAACGAATGAACATGCAACAGTTTTACCAAGCCATTACAATATAAACATTGCAAATAGTGACCTTTTAGATGGCTTCAAATGCATTTTCCACCTCATGAAATGCAAGAAAGAGAAAAAGAAAAAAAAATGCTGCAGATGAAATGGGTCCCCGTGATTCCGAAAGTGATTAGAGGTGTGTTCAACACCCAAACTCTGAGAGAAAATGATTAATCCACTATGAAGTAATTATTTTAAATATGCAGCATCCAGTGTACAAAGTGCAGCATCCAGCTGGGAACACAGCGGGTGGCATTGTCACGACAAAGTGCGCGAGAGTGCACTCACAAAATGTCAAGGCAGCTTAACATTTTGTGTGCAACCGACCTGTTACACTTGTGGTGGGCTGTGTGCTGCTTTGCACTGAGTGAAAGATAGTGTAAAACTGTGATGTGGTTTGTAGAATCATGCCTTGAGAAGTAATGTTGCGGTGGTGGTATGAAGAGCAGGCAGCAAGTGGCATCACAAGCCTCTGTGCAGTTACTTTTTAAATTTTATTTCCCAGAGAATAGAAACCATAACTTTAAAGGCACCCTAAAACAAACTTATTTAAGATGTTTTCACATGACAGATAAGTTGTTCTGAGTCTAGTAAAAATGCGCTGTAGCTGCATATAGAAGAGTGGCCCTTGATGACTGACAATGTGGAATAAATTATTTTCATACTCCAACAGGAACTGAAGTCATTTTATTGAAACTTGCTGAAAGTGTCATCGAGAGAGAATTAAAGCTGTGCTCTTGAGTGACATTTTCTGCAGTTTGGGAGTACGCACTTGACTGCAAATGTCAGAGAGTTGAACCAAAGCTTCTACAGGCACTCCCTGATTAACAGAGGGCACAGCATGGTTCAACCAGGGGGCAAAACACACGCTTCTTAATCTTCATAATACGTAATAATAACAGCTTAATTTAAATAAGACATTACAAAAACTACATAGTCCACAAAATCAATGCAACACCACAAAACACAAAAATACAGAAATGAAAAAGAAGCATGTTCTTATACTGTACCAACAAATTCAAAATAAAAAAAAAAAGATAAAATGAGCCTTGCGACAGATTGGCGTCCCGTCCAGGGTGTACCCTGCCTCGCGCCCTATGACTACTAGGATAGGCTCCCTTTAATGTCCTTTAATTGGAGTAGGCGGGCATAGAAAATGGATGGATGACGATAAAATGAAGTACACATTTAATAATCACACATTAAAGTAACCATAAGACCAGAACAGTGTCAATTCTACAATAACCACAAAGTACCACATAATTAGGGAATGGTTATCGCTGGTTATCCATTTAAAACAGATATTTGCAACCGTATAACAGCATGAACATCCGCAAATCATCAGACACAAGTGGGCTATTCCCATTCTAGGCAGTATTGCTCCAAAAGCGGTCAGGGCGCGGAGTAATCCATCAAATGTGAAAATCCATGAAATCCATCAAATGTGAAACAGTAATTCTGTATCAGAATCCACATCAATACTTTTGTATGGTAGCTTAAATTCACCCATTTCGGCAGCGTCGTCAGTACGAGACTTTCTCGCGCTAATAGCTTGCAGCTGCGCTGCCGTGTTCTGTCGAATTGTGTGTATCGGCGCATAAATTGACAGTTCCGCATCCCGACAATATTGCGCAGGCGTGCGCATGTACAGTTGCACGGAGGGCTGGCCTGTCGACAGGAATGACATCTCGTCAGAACACCGGTCAGGGCACGGAGTAATACACCCAAATGTGAAATGATTGAATATTTTGCCACCGTTACCCTGATTATTATACGGTCTGAAATCTCACACAATTAACCAATCAGATTTGCAGAAAAAAATGTAATTGGATTAGAATATCCAGTTAATCACAGGTAAGACAGAACAGCTGTGTTTTAACTCAAGATTTTATAGGCTCCATAAAATTTTATATAAAGGCTGAGTGGATCCTTGTCATTTGATTGGTGCTTTGTATGTCACATGACATGGATTAATTCATCCCATTTGTGTTGCATTGCATTTAGAGTGCAGTTTGGTTCCATTTAGTGTGCAAATTTGGTTCCATACGTATGGTACCACTGCACTCTGCACACATGCACATATGCTTGTACACGCGCGCGCACATGCTCTTGCATACACATGCTCATGTACGCGCGTCCAAACATGCTCGTGCATGCACGCACGACTACACATGCGTGCGCACACACTCAATGCACGCGCATGCGCAAACACAAAACAAATCCACTGTGCTGTCTGGAGGCTGTTGGCAGGAAGGTGGAATGAAAAGCTGGACTAATTTCTGATGTGATTTCTTTTCACTGCACTGAGGACATACACAGTTTTTTGTTGGTAGTACACGCATGCACAAGTGGTGACCAGGTTGAGTGTGTGTGCGTGCACACGGGGGACAACGACTCTACCGAGAAATGATTTGAAACTGATGCTGCTAATTCTTGTAACACAGAAACATACACACACACAAACACACACACAAAACAAATCCACTGTGCTGTCTGGAGGCTGTTGGCAGGAAGTTGGAATGAAAAACTGGACTAATTTCTGACATGATTTTTTTCGCTGCACTTGGTAGTACACGCATGCACAAGTGCTGACCTGGTTGCATGTGTGTGTGCACGCACACGGGGGACAACAACACGATGATTTGATTGAGCTAACTGATGCTGCTAATTCTTGAACACACACACAATCCACTCCACTGTAAGTCGTCTGGATGCATGAAGAGCTGTTCAGATGAAAAGCTGATGTGATTTTTGGCTGGACTGAGGAACTACACAAACTCTGTTTTTTTTTTTTTCTTCTTTATGGATGTCCGAAGTCCACGTACAACATCACTGGACCACACGTTACAATTTGGACTTTAGCAGCAGTGAAACACCAAAATGTAAGTCCCTTTTCTGTTGTTCATAAATTAATAAAATGCCAAATGACAAGGATCTATTTTAGCCGTTATATAAAACAAATAATGAATGTTTTTACATTCTTTCAGTGGAATGAATATTTAATTTGGTGACGCTGGAACATACCATACAACTCGGCTTCCCCTCGTTGAATGGTATGTTTCAGCTTTCACCTCATAAAATATTCGTACCATTGAACTCATAAACAGTCAGTATTTGTATAACATTGCCCTCTTCTGGCTTCATCAAATGCCTATCAACATTTTATTATTTATTTATTATTTTTTGCTATCACACGTGAAAATTAAAACAAGCCTTGTGTGGTGCAGGTACACAAAGAGGTGAACACTACATGAGTCTCTAAAAGATAAAGAGCCTAGTTTTTATCCTGAGGCCCAATGGTTTGGTCATTTTTTCCCTGGAGCCTTGAGTATGAAACCACCATTCACACCTCAGTGGGATGCTCGCTCAGTGCAGGTTACTCACCCAACAAAGGCGTGTCAAGGAGGTGTCAAGGAGGTGCTTCCTTGACACAGTCAAGGAAGCATTCTTTGTAAAACAGTTGAAACCCAGCCTTAACCGCGGAGCGGGTCTCAGACACGCTTTGTCCCCTGTTTACAATGTGGTACTCAGGTCAAAGCAGTTTCAGTCTTTTGTTCATGGTAATGAGTCATTCACGTCATCAGGAGAGAGTCGTCAAGGGAGCCATCAGGGGAGGCTTCCGTCCTGTCATTAGGAGAGTGCTAACTAGAGCACAATAGGTGGTAATTAGAGCTATTGTTTAGTCACTAGCCTATAGCAGTCAGCCTCTCAGTAGGTGGGGTCTGGTTAGGTTAAAAAACTCCATCTTTTGTTGGCTTCTGGTTTATTCTTCTCTACAAGAGTCAAGACAGAAGTCAGACTACCAGAGCAAGAATTTTAGCTGAGGAAGCTTCTGTGATTTGAAGCGAAACGTCCTCATGTCAAGCAACCCAGTCCAGTAGAAGATTCAAGCTTCTCTACTATGGAAACCACCTGGACAACTGAGAGCCTACACAGAAACCTTTGAACAGTATGTACAAAATGGTCTATGCGTTTTGTTGTCATTGATATGGTAAACAGTGCTTTATGCAGAGAAAGCAACAGAGTTATCCAGTAACATTCACATGCAAACTAGTGGAGTAATCCTGATAGTTACACACTTTGTTTGAGCATGTGAGATTGTCATCAGAGGCTCTCCGTCTGCTTCACTGATCGCTGTGCGTAATGGCGCAGGGCGCATTTGGAGCCCAACAGTATGTACTATTGGAGCACCCAGGGGGCTATTCAAACGGGCCAATTAGTAACATATCACTCCTGAAAATGATCTTTCGGTTTTCACGTGAGGTGAATCTGCCCTATGATTGGATTTTGGAAAACCATGTGACAGTGAACCAATTCCGATTGGACACTCACATTGCGCACGTCATCACACAGCTTCTATGAGGAGCACAAAGATGGCTGATGGCTGGCTCGAATGTCCGCAGAGTTAACTTTTCAGCAAAAAAAAAAAGAAGTCATTTCTATCTCATATCATTTAAAAGTTATTTATAATTTAGTAAAGCTTGGTCTTAGCCATCGTATACGACGTCGTTGGCCCCAGAGGGTTAATGCAGTGCTGCCTGTGGGATCGAAGGTCATGGGCATTCAATGTTGGTTTTCGGCCTTGTCTGAATCTTCTGATTATATTATGGACTGTAGATGATGGAATCCCTAAATTCCTTGCAATTGAACGTTGAGAAACATTGTTCTCAAACTGTTGGACTATTTTTTCATGCAGTTGTTCATAAAGTGGTGATCCTCACCCCATCTTTGCTTGTGAACAACTGAGCCTTTTGGGGATGCTCCTTTTATACCCAATCATGACACTCACCTGTTTCCAATTAGGTGTTCTTTGAGCATTCATCAACTTTCCCAGTCTTTTGTTGTCCTGTCCCACCTTTTTTGAACTGTGTTGCAGGCATCCATTTCAAAATTAGCGAATATCTGCACAAAAACAAAAAGTCTATCAGTTTGAACATTAAATATCTTGTCTTTGTAGTGTATTCAATTGAATATAAGTTGAAGAGGATTTGCAAATCATTGTATTCTGTTTTTATTTACATTTTACACAACAACCCGACTTCATTGGAATTGGGGTTGTAAAACGCTGCAATCATGGCTGATACTGAACGAACACTTTCTCCGTCATCAACATGGTTCCTTGTATGGATATATATGTGTTTCTCCTGAAAATGTGCAAAAAAATTCTATCAGAGTGTGTGAAATAAATCTAAAGACATGCATTTTGTTATAATCATGCACTGTGAAGCTCTTTCGTCAACGTAAGGGGAGGAGTGAAAATCTAATTTCCTGTGCTGGCAACAGCAAAGGGCTTGTACAGCAAAAATGTAGATGAGGATGTGGGTAGGTTGGTGCATTAGTTTATCACAGCCAGCTTTGTGCAAGCAATAACTTAAAAACAAATAAATAAATACATACATCAGTGAATGCTGTTATCTTGTAACTCACCATAGTAAAAGAGTAGATAATAATGATGAACTAGAGGACAGTTAACTTTCACCAGATCATTCTAAATACCTCCAAGCAATATGTTGAGCTTTGGTGGTCCAAAATGAGGCGCAACAGAGAGAAGAAAAAATTACAGTTCCTTAACTGGCTGCTTGAGATTGGTTCCAGAAAGGAGCAGATTGCCATAGCAGCCCATGTTAAAATGCCCAACTTCAGAGGAGATGTAAACATGTTTACAATGTGGAACAAAAAAGTGGTTTTGGTCTCTCGAACTATAAATGGGGTGATGCATCCCTAAGTATGCATAATTAGGGATGTCGTCCCTTTGAGTGACCGCTAGTCTGTGCTGTTCAATTGAGACTCAGTGCTCCGGTAGCACAGAGGTCACTCACTGTGGTTGCTAGCTATTGTGAAGGAGCGTGTTTGTCTTTTCTGAGTACTTTATGACAAATATCTGTAATAATATGGCATGATGTGTTGTTAATTGTCCTAAAGGATCATTTAAGATGTTTGTGCTTCAGTATTTCATCAAGTGATTTTTTTTTATCTTGTTTAATTTTGTATGCAAATGGTGTCAGCTAGCATCTACTTTCAGCAGCTATTGGTACCTCGGTCCAGTATTTCCAGGATTACTGAGAAAATAAATACATAACTCTTATTTTTATTGCCCTCACTAAAGCAAATAGGCATAATTAATCCACAATTATTACTTGTTTACCGTAATAATGGCACACATCAGAATTAAAGACAGCACATATGCATTTGACATTGTTTATGTGCACTAAACTTGAAGCAGTCCGTCATCCGAATTGAGGCAAAGTGGGTGAAGGCTGCAGCAGGAGGGTCCCGTGCCACCCAGTTTGGGGAGTTGAAGGCTGCAGCAGTACCAACTGCACTGCCTTTGAGGTGGCAGGGAGGAAGCCAGGGTGACGGGAATGGAGAGACACAGGGGGGTAATAGGGATGGAGGGAGGGGGACATGCGTCGTGTGCAGATGAGTTAAGTTTGTGTGTGTGTGTAAGGTCTGACGTTGCTAGGCAACAGCAGGATGGGGGTGGGAGTGACATATGAGAAGGGGGAGCCGGATTCCTTCACCAAGGCCGTAGATCCTTCTGGGGGAAGAGCAGGGTATTTGGCCTTCAGGAGCTGATAAGGGTGCCATGTTGATGTTAGGTGGAGAGATACAAATTCCATTTACTGCACCTCTGACTGCCTAGAGTCCAAATTTATGAAGAATATTCTCCGGTCCTCAACAGCACATTCCTTTGCAATGCTGTGATATGCTCCAAGATGGTATCCATTTTGCATTTGAGTTCAAGAGTTCACACAGTCTGAGATTACACAGCATTGCAACTCATTAATCATGATGGACAGATGAGGGGACAAGATTCTGGAAGCAGCCGTCTTGCTAATATTCCTGTGGATCAGGGCAGCACACAAACCAATCAGTGCCAAACCTCCCACCGTAAAAGTGAATAGAAATAAATCCTCATCTTCCACGGAGAGTGGAGCCAAGCATGTCACACTCCATTCTCTCAGGCGTCGAGAGCATAGTCCACTGAGTAGGTTCCATCAGGGCACGCAGGGTCCACCAGCCCTGATTTCCTTGTCGAAAAAAAGGTGTCAGTAACGTTGAGATACCAACTGATCAATTCCATGGTTAATCCAAATCTTAATTTGAAGAATTCACAGTCTGGTGAAGCTGGGACTTTAAAGGTTGGAGCAGAGATAGAGAACAGAAAGGAGGAGAGGAGAGGCGAGGAATGTGACCGTCCTTGCCGGAGTCCCAAGCTGACTTTGACAACTTTGAGAGTTTGCAAGAGTTGCGACACACATTGTGGTGGACTGAGTAAACCAATCAGAATGGGTTTAATTAACAATATGTAATGTACATAGAAAATCATGGAATGTGTCAGGTTTCAGTGCATTTCTTGCTCTGAAAGAATGAGTGGACAATCACTGACTGCATTATCTTCAGTGAGAAGGTGATTGAAAATTTTAATCTGTAGCAAATGGATGTTGTTTTGGCTTTAATAAGGAAAAAAAAAGAGACTGATTTTTTAAGTGCAGAGAGCCACATGATTTTAAACAGGTAGGAATAATCTATGTGATATTTCAGAAAGGAATTAATTCATAACCTCACAGAAAGTTACGTTTTTAAGCTGTGACCAAAGTTTTAATGTAACGTTGAGTAAAACATTTCAATTAAGTAAATTATTGTCCTTGTCGTTATCATTGAGTAATGACCGCACTTCATGTCACCTCCTGCAGTCTGCCGCTGCAGACACAATTATGCTGTGACAGTATTTCTGCTGTTGACATGAGAAAGCAGCTTAACTTTGACTGGACATCCACTGGCAAGCTAAGAACAAGTACAGGATGAAACAAACATGCAACCATCAGTAAAGTTCTTTGTCTGAAATCTGCTGAAATTTTTGAGTATGCACACAACTTTCCGATGGAGCTGACAAGGAAGACATGACAAAAGGATTTGTACAGGACAAAAACAGACAGAAACAGGTGAGTTTTTTCTGATTTTTTTTAAATTATTTTTAATTTATGATGAAATCAGACATTTTATTGAAATGGGCATTCTGATGAATGTAATTATTGGCTGTTTGTGCATTGATCCACCTCCTCTTCAGGCAGAATTTCACGCTGAATGTCCTGGACACTCCGATGCATGAAGGTGATACGTGATGGTATTATTATTATTATTGTTGTTACTGATGTTACCATGAGTGATGTTACTGTTGAGCAGAGTCATGTAGGGGGACTGCCAACTGAATGAGTTGGCATTGATCTGGAACAAGCAGGTATGGTCCCCCAAAATACCTTTAGAAAGTGAAAGTAGGTTATTGGAATCAATCAATCAATCAATTTTTTTTTTTTATATAGCGCCAAATCACAACAAACAGTTGCCCCAAGGCGCTTTATATTGTAAGGCAAGGCCATACAATAATTATGTAAAACCCCAACGGTCAAAACGACCCCCTGTGAGCAAGCACTTGGCTACAGTGGGAAGGAAAAACTCCCTTTTAACAGGAAGAAACCTCCAGCAGAACCAGGCTCAGGGAGGGGCAGTCTTCTGCTGGGACTGGTTGGGGCTGAGGGAGAGAACCAGGAAAAAGACATGCTGTGGAGGGGAGCAGAGATCGATCACTAATGATTAAATGCAGAGTGGTGCATACAGAGCAAAAAGAGAAAGAAACAGTGCATCATGGGAACCCCCCAGCAGTCTAAGTCTATAGCAGCATAACTAAGGGATGGATCAGGGTCACCTGATCCAGCCCTAACTATAAGCTTTAGCAAAAAGGAAAGTTTTAAGCCTAATCTTAAAGTAGAGAGGGTGTCTGTCTCCCTGATCTGAATTGGGAGCTGGTTCCACAGGAGAGGAGCCTGAAAGCTGAAGGCTCTGCCTCCCATTCTACTCTTACAAACCCTAGGAACTACAATTAAGCCTGCAGTCTGAGAGCGAAGCGCTCTATTGGGGTGATATGGTACTACGAGGTCCCTAAGATAAGATGGGACCTGATTATTCAAAACCTTATAAGTAAGAAGAAGAATTTTAAATTCTATTCTAGAATTAACAGGAAGCCAATGAAGAGAGGCCAATATGGGTGAGATATGCTCTCTCCTCCTAGTCCCCGTTAGTACTCTAGCTGCAGCATTTTGAATTAACTGAAGGCTTTTCAGGGAACTTTTAGGACAACCTGATAATAATGAATTACAATAGTCCAGCCTAGAGGAAATAAATGCATGAATTAGTTTTTCAGCATCACTCTGAGACAAGACCTTTCTAATTTTAAAGATATTGCATAAATGCAAAAAAGCAGTCCTACATATTTGTTTAATATGCGCTTTGAATGACATATCCTGATCAAAAATGACTCCAAGATTTCTCACAGTATTACTAGAGGTCAGGGTAATGCCATCCAGAGTAAGGATCTGGTTAGACACCATGTTTCTAAGATTTGTGGGGCCAAGTACAATAACTTCAGTTTTATCTGAGTTTAAAAGCAGGAAATTAGAGGTCATCCATGTCTTTATGTCTGTAAGACAATCCTGCAGTTTAGATAATTGGTGTGTGTCCTCTGGCTTCATGGATAGATAAAGCTGGGTATCATCTGCGTAACAATGAAAATTTAAGCAATACCGTCTAATAATACTGCCTAAGGGAAGCATGTATAAAGTGAATAAAATTGGTCCTAGCACAGAACCTTGTGGAACTCCATAATTAACCTTAGTCTGTGAAGAAGATTCCCCATTTACATGAACAAATTGTAATCTATTAGGCAAATATGATTCAAACCACCGCAGCGCAGTGCCTTTAATACCTATGGCATGCTCTAATCTCTGTAATAAAATTTTATGGTCAACAGTATCAAAAGCAGCACTGAGGTCTAACAGAACAAGCACAGAGATGAGTCCACTGTCTGAGGCCATAAGAAGATCATTTGTAACCTTCACTAATGCTGTTTCTGTACTATGATGAATTCTAAAACCTGACTGAAACTCTTCAAATAGACCATTCCTCTGCAGATGATCAGTTAGCTGTTTTACAACTACCCTTTCAAGAATTTTTGAGAGAAAAGGAAGGTTGGAGATTGGCCTATAATTAGCTAAGATAGCTGGGTCAAGTGATGGCTTTTTAAGTAATGATTTAATTACTGCCACCTTAAAAGCCTGTGGTACATAGCCAACTAATAAAGATAGATTGATCATATTTAAGATCGAAGCATTAAATAATGGTAGGGCTTCCTTGAGCAGCCTGGTAGGAATGGGGTCTAATAGACATGTTGATGGTTTGGATGAAGTAACTAATGAAAATAACTCAGACAGAACAATCTGAGAGAAAGAGTCTAACCAAATACCGGCATCACTGAAAGCAGCCAAAGATAAGGATACGTCTTTGGGATGGTTATGAGTAATTTTTTCTCTAATAGTTAAAATTTTGTTAGCAAAGAAAGTCATGAAGTCATTACTAGTTAAAGTTAATGGAATACTCAGCTCAATAGAGCTCTGACTCTGTCAGCCTGGCTACAGTGCTGAAAAGAAACCTGGGGTTGTTCTTATTTTCTTCAATTAGTGATGAGTAGAAAGATGTCCTAGCTTTACGGAGGGCTTTCTTATAGAGCAACAGACTCTTTTTCCAGGCTAAATGAAGATCTTCTAAATTAGTGAGACGCCATTTCCTCTCCAACTTACGGGTTATCTGCTTTAAGCTGCGAGTTTGTGAGTTATACCACGGAGTCAGGCACTTCTGATTTAAAGCTCTCTTTTTCAGAGGAGCTACAGCATCCAAAGTTGTCTTCAATGAGGATGTAAAACTACTGACGAGATACTCTATCTCACTTACAGAGTTTAGGTAGCTACTCTGCACTGTGTTGGTATATGGCATTAGAGAACATAAAGAAGGAATCATATCCTTAAACCTAGTTACAGCTCTTTCTGAAAGACTTCTAGTGTAATGAAACTTATTCCCCACTGCTGGGTAGTCCATCAGAGTAAATGTAAATGTTATTAAGAAATGATCAGACAGAAGGGAGTTTTCAGGGAATACTGTTAAGTCTTCTATTTCCATACCATAAGTCAGAACAAGATCTAAGATATGATTAAAGTGGTGGGTGGACTCATTTACATTTTGAGCAATGCCAATAGAGTCTAATAATAGATTAAATGCAGTGTTGAGGCTGTCATTCTCAGCATCTGTGTGGATGTTAAAATCGCCCACTATAATTATCTTATCTGAGCTAAGCACTAAGTCAGACAAAAGGTCTGAAAATTCACAGAGAAACTCACAGTAACGACCAGGTGGACGATAGATAATAACAAATAAAACTGGTTTTTGGGACTTCCAATTTGGATGGACAAGACTAAGAGTCAAGCTTTCAAATGAATTAAAGCTCTGTCTGGGTTTTTGATTAATTAATAAGCTGGAATGGAAGATCGCTGCTAATCCTCCGCCTCGGCCCGTGCTACGAGCATTCTGACAGTTAGTGTGACTCGGGGGTGTTGACTCATTTAAACTAACATATTCATCCTGCTGTAACCAGGTTTCTGTAAGGCAGAATAAATCAATATGTTGATCAATTATTATATCATTTACCAACAGGGACTTAGAAGAGAGAGACCTAATGTTTAATAGACCACATTTAACTGTTTTAGTCTGTGGTGCAGTTGAAGGTGCTATATTTTTTCTTTTTGAATTTTTATGCTCAAATAGATTTTTACTGGTTATTGGTGGTCTGGGAGCAGGCACCGTCTCTACGGGGATGGGGTAATGAGGGGATGGCAGGGGGAGAGAAGCTGCAGAGAGGTGTGTAAGACTACAACTCTGCTTCCTGGTCCCAACCCTGGATAGTCACGATTTGGAGGATTTAAGAAAATTGGCCAGATTTCTAGAAATGAGAGCTGCTCCATCCAAAGTGGGATGGATGCCGTCTCTCCTAACAAGACCAGGTTTTCCCCAGAAGCTTTCCCAATTATCTATGAAGCCCACCTCATTTTTTGGACACCACTCAGACAGCCAGCAATTCAAGGAGAACATGTCACTCCCGGTCCGATTGGGGAGGGTCCCAGAGAAAACTACAGAGTCCGACATTGTTTTTGCAAAGTTACACACCGATTCAATGTTAATTTTAGTGACCTCCGATTGGCGTAACCGGGTGTCATTACTGCCGACGTGAATTACAATCTTACCAAATTTACGCTTAGCCTTAGCCAGCAGTTTCAAATTTCCTTCAATGTCGCCTGCTCTGGCCCCCGGAAGACAATTGACTATGGTTGCTGGTGTCGCTAACTTCACATTTCTCAAAACAGAGTCGCCAATAACCAGAGTTTGATCCTCGGCGGGTGTGTCGCCGAGTGGGGAAAAACGGTTAGAAACGTGAACGGGTTGGCGGTGTACACGGGGCTTCTGTTTAGAACTACGCTTCCTCCTCACAGTCACCCAGTCGGCCTGCTTTCCCGGCTGCTCGGGATCTGCCAGAGGGGAACTAATGGCGGTTAAGCTACCTTGGTCCGCACCGACTACAGGGGCCTGGCTAGCTGTAGAATTTTCCACGGTGCAGAGCCGAGTCTCCAATTCGCCCAGCCTGGCCTCCAAAGCTACGAATAAGCTACACTTATTACAAGTACCATTACTGCTAAAGGAGGCCGAGGAATAACTAAATATTTCACACCCAGAGCAGAAAAGTGCGGGAATGACAGGAGAAGCCGCCATGCTAAATCGGCTAAGAGATAGTAGCTGCGCTAAGCTAGCGGATTCCTAAAAACACGCAAAGTGAATAATGTGTAAATAATTTAGAGGTGATTCAGCAGAGGGAGTGCTTTAGTTAAGGCACGTTAAGATTACACTGGGAAACAAATCGTTATCTAGATAACTAGTGGTTATTGGCTGGTGATAGTCGATTGCTTGCCTCTACTGGTGGTTGGCTCTCACTGCGGTATTGTATCACTTCCTGTTCCGGAGCACAGCGGTGTTTTTCTGTATCTGTTAGCTGTTTAATCTGCGCAGTTAGATTGATGTAGTTATCTAGATTACGATTTGTTTCCCAGTGTAATCTTTACGTGCCTTAACTAAAGCACTCCTTCTGCTGAATCACCTCTAAATTATTTACACATTATTCACTTTGCGTGTTTTTAGGAATCCGCTAGCTTAGCGTAGCTACTAGCTCTTAGCCAATTTAGCATGGCGGCTTCTCCTGTCTCTCCCGCACTTTTCTGCTCTGGGTGTGAAATGTTTAGTTATTCCTCGGCCTCCTTTAGCAGTAACGGTACTTGTAATAAGTGTAGCTTATTCGTAGCTTTGGAGGCCAGGCTGGGCGAATTGGAGACTTGGCTCCGCACCGTGGAAAATTCTACAGTTAGCCAGGCCCCTGTAGTCGGTGCGGACCAAGGTAGCTTAGCCGCCGTTAGTTCCCCCCTGGCAGATCCCGAGCAGCCGGGAAAGCAGGCTGACTGGGTGACTGTGAGGAGGAAGCGTAGCCCTAAACAGAAGCCCCGTGTACACCGCCAACCCGTTCACATCTCTAACCGTTTTTCCCCACTCGATGACACACCCGCCGAGGATCAAACTCTGGTTATTGGCGACTCTGTTTTGAGAAATGTGAAGTTAGCGACACCAGCAACCATAGTCAATTGTCTTCCGGGGGCCAGAGCAGGCGACATTGAAGGAAATTTGAAACTGCTGGCTAAGGCTAAGCGTAAATTTGGTAAGATTGTAATTCACGTCGGCAGTAATGACACCCGGTTACGCCAATCGGAGGTCACTAAAATTAACATTAAATCGGTGTGTAACTTTGCAAAAACAATGTCGGACTCTGTAGTTTTCTCTGGGCCCCTCCCCAATCGGACCGGGAGTGACATGTTTAGCCGCATGTTCTCCTTGAATTGCTGGCTGTCTGAGTGGTGTCCAAAAAATGAGGTGGGCTTCATAGATAATTGGCAAAGCTTCTGGGGAAAACCTGGTCTTGTTAGGAGAGACGGCATCCATCCCACTTTGGATGGAGCAGCTCTCATTTCTAGAAATCTGGCCAATTTTCTTAAATCCTCCAAACCGTGACTATCCAGGGTTGGGACCAGGAAGCAGAGTTGTAGTCTTACACACCTCTCTGCAGCTTCTCTCCCCCTGCCATCCCCTCATTACCCCATCCCCGTAGAGACGGTGCCTGCTCCCAGACTACCAATAACCAGCAAAAATCTATTTAAGCATAAAAATTCAAAAAGAAAAAATAATATAGCACCTTCAACTGCACCACAGACTAAAACAGTTAAATGTGGTCTATTAAACATTAGGTCTCTCTCTTCTAAGTCCCTGTTGGTATATGATATAATAATTGATCAACATATTGATTTATTCTGCCTAACAGAAACCTGGTTACAGCAGGATGAATATGTTAGTTTAAATGAGTCAACACCCCCGAGTCACACTGTCAGAATGCTCGTAGCACGGGCCGGCGCGGAGGATTAGCAGCAATCTTCCATTCCAGCTTATTAATTAATCAAAAACCCAGACAGAGCTTTAATTCATTTGAAAGCTTGTCTCTTAGTCTTGTCCATCCAAATTGGAAGTCCCAAAAACCAGTTTTATTTGTTATTATCTATCGTCCACCTGGTCGTTACTGTGAGTTTCTCTGTGAATTTTCAGACCTTTTGTCTGACTTAGTGCTTAGCTCAGATAAGATAATTATAGTGGGCGATTTTAACATCCACACTGCTGAGAATGACAGCCTCAACACTGCATTTAATCTATTATTAGACTCTATTGGCTTTGCTCAAAAAGTAAATGAGTCCACCCACCACTTTAATCATATCTTAGATCTTGTTCTGACTTATGGTATGGAAATAGAAGACTTAACAGTATTCCCTGAAAACTCCCTTCTGTCTGATCATTTCTTAATAACATTTACATTTACTCTGATGGACTACCCAGCAGTAGGGAATAAGTTTCATTACACTAGAAGTCTTTCAGAAAGCGCTGTAACTAGGTTTAAGGATATGATTCCTTCTTTATGTTCTCTAATGCCATATAACAACACAGTGCAGAGTAGCTACCTAAACTCTGTAAGGGAGATAGAGTATCTCGTCAATAGTTTTACATCCTCATTGAAGACAACTTTGGATGCTGTAGCTCCTCTGAAAAAGAGAGCTTTAAATCAGAAGTGTCTGACTCCATGGTATAACTCACAAACTCGTAGCTTAAAGCAGATAACCCGTACGTTGGAGAGGAAATGGCGTCTCACTAATTTAGAAGATCTTCACTTAGCCTGGAAAAAGAGTCTGTTGCTCTATAAAAAAGCCCTCCGTAAAGCTAGGACATCTTTCTACTCATCACTAATTGAAGAAAATAAGAACAACCCCAGGTTTCTTTTCAGCACTGTAGCCAGGCTGACAAAGAGTCAGAGCTCTATTGAGCTGAGTATTCCATTAACTTTAACTAGTAATGACTTCATGACTTTCTTTGCTAACAAAATTTTAACTATTAGAGAAAAAATTACTCATAACCATCCCAAAGACGTATCGTTATCTTTGGCTGCTTTCAGTGATGCCGGTATTTGGTTAGACTCTTTCTCTCCGATTGTTCTGTCTGAGTTATTTTCATTAGTTACTTCATCCAAACCATCAACATGTTTATTAGACCCCATTCCTACCAGGCTGCTCAAGGAAGCCCTACCATTATTTAATGCTTCGATCTTAAATATGATCAATCTATCTTTGTTAGTTGGCTATGTACCACAGGCTTTTAAGGTGGCAGTAATTAAACCATTACTTAAAAAGCCATCACTTGACCCAGCTATCTTAGCTAATTATAGGCCAATCTCCAACCTTCCTTTTCTCTCAAAAATTCTTGAAAGGGTAGTTGTAAAACAGCTAACTGATCATCTGCAGAGGAATGGTCTATTTGAAGAGTTTCAGTCAGGTTTTAGAATTCATCATAGTACAGAAACAGCATTAGTGAAGGTTACAAATGATCTTCTTATGGCCTCGGACAGTGGACTCATCTCTGTGCTTGTTCTGTTAGACCTCAGTGCTGCTTTTGATACTGTTGACCATAAAATTTTATTACAGAGATTAGAGCATGCCATAGGTATTAAAGGCACTGCGCTGCGGTGGTTTGAATCATATTTGTCTAATAGATTACAATTTGTTCATGTAAATGGGGAATCTTCTTCACAGACTAAAGTTAATTATGGAGTTCCACAAGGTTCTGTGCTAGGACCAATTTTATTCACTTTATATATGCTTCCCTTAGGCAGTATTATTAGACGGTATTGCTTAAATTTTCATTGTTACGCAGATGATACCCAGCTTTATCTATCCATGAAGCCAGAGGACACACACCAATTAGCTAAACTGCAGGATTGTCTTACAGACATAAAGACATGGATGACCTCTAATTTCCTGCTTTTAAACTCAGATAAAACTGAAGTTATTGTACTTGGCCCCACAAATCTTAGAAACATGGTGTCTAACCAGATCCTTACTCTGGATGGCATTACCCTGACCTCTAGTAATACTGTGAGAAATCTTGGAGTCATTTTTGATCAGGATATGTCATTCAAAGCGCATATTAAACAAATATGTAGGACTGCTTTTTTGCATTTACGCAATATCTCTAAAATCAGAAAGGTTGTTGTGTGGGCCGCTGAAGAGGAGGTACTGCTGGCCCACCACCACCAGAGGGCGCCCTGCCTGGAGTGCGGGCTCCAGGCACCAGAGGGCGCTGCCGCCGACGAGGGCTGCCAGGGTGACAGCTGTCACCCATTACTGGACACAGCTGACTGCACTCAGGACGGAGGTATATCAGCAGGACAGCGTCTCCACCTCAGTGCCGAGATATCGCCTTGAGATTAAGGCAACCTTCTCTGCAAGCTCATATTGAAGACTCTGATAAACCTTGGTAAACCTTTTCAGGACAGCTGACTACAGAAAGCTACTTGCTTGGATAAGTACTCACCTTTCCTGCTTCATTGTAACAAGAGGTGGAGGCGGCTTCTCCCCTCTCCGTCTACTGGGTGCTGTCGCATCCATACCTGTGTGTTTGTGCTCTTTCCCGCCAGCAGTACCGGATCCGACGAGCGGAGGCAGTGGCCACCTGGGAATTCGGGACTTGGCGGTTCCAGTACTTCTGGGGTTCGGTGGCAGAGGAAATCTGGGTGGTTCCGGTTCGACTAGGACGGACGCCTCCTACCTTCGAGCCTGCCCACACGACACCAGCAGATTTCGGCTTCAAACTCCAAATTATTAATTGTTGTATTGGTTGTGCTCTTTTCACAACAGTAAAACTTGTTATTCACCTTTCTCCATTGTCCGTTCATTGCGCCCCCTGTTGTGGGTCCGTGTACCTACACTTTCACAATAGGATATCTCGGCCAGCGTCATGGATCCCGAGGGGCGTCAACCGGCTGTTGAACGGCCAATGGAAGAACAGGGCGCATCGGCGGCTTCGGGAGGGGTAGTCGGTGAGTTGCAGCGGATCCTCACCGCTTTCACCACTCGGATCGATTTGATGACCGAGCAGCACGTTCTCCTAAACCGCAGGGTGGAGGCTCTCGCCGCACAAGTGGAAGCGCGCCCTCCGGGCGCCGCTGCGGCTCTCCCTCCCGAGGACCCTGCGCGTGAGAGTGACGTTCCACTGGTCGTTCAACGGTCCCTTCCTCCGTCCCCAGAAGCTTACATAAGCCCTCCAGAACCGTACGGAGGCTGTGTGGAGACGTGCGCGGATTTTTTGATGCAATGTTCGCTCGTCTTCGCACAGCGTCCCGTGATGTACGCGACTGACGCTAGCAAAGTAGCTTATGTCATAAACCTGCTTCGCGGGGAGGCACGCGCTTGGGCTACAGCGCTCTGGGAGCAGAACTCACGGCTCCTTCATTCATACGATGGGTTTGTACGGGAGCTCAGAACGGTGTTCGATCATCCCAACAGAGGCGAGTCCGCTTCAACCGCACTACTGTCCATACGACAGGGGCGTCGGAGCGCAGCTGCCTATGCAGTCGCCTTCCGCATCGCGGCGGCGAGATCCGGCTGGAATAGCACTGCCCTCCGCGCTGCCTTTGTAAACGGACTGTCTCTGGTCCTAAAAGAGCACCTGGTGGCTAAGGACGAACCGCGGGATTTCGATGGGCTCATCGATCTAGTTATACGACTCGACAACCGGTTAGAAGAACGCCGTCGGGAACGAGGCGAAGGGCGTGGCCAGGCACGCATCGTCCCTCTCCCTTCCGGGTCCGATCGAGCTCCGCCCTCCCCACGCTCCTCTGTTCCTGCGCTCCGTGCGCCTATGGCTCCCCCTGCTGACGAAGCTATGGACACGAGCAGGGCAACATTTAGGGCACCTGGAGCACAAAGGAGGCGGGCCCACGGAGCTTGTTATGTTTGTGGCTCGAGTGAGCACATGGCAAACGACTGCCCCGAGCGGTTAAACTCCAACGCCCGCCCCTAGAGACTGGGCCAGGGGTGGGCCAAAACATTCACGTGGGACACACCCACATTGCTACACGACTCCCAGTCACGATCCTTTATGAGGATTCAACCCTGAAGGCCCCAGCACTGGTGGACACGGGCTCTGAAGGGAATCTGCTAGACAGCAGATGGGCCAGGGAGATAGGGCTCCCTCTGGTGGCTCTTACCTCGCCTGTGCAGGTTCGGGCGCTAGATGGCTCCCTACTCCCACCAATCACACATAAGACACCTCCAGTAACTCTGGTGGTGTCAGGTAACCACCGGGAGGTGATTGAGTTCTTCGTGACTCAGGCCACCTCCCGTGTGGTTCTAGGGTTTCCATGGATGCTAAAGCACAATCCCCGGATTGATTGGCCGTCCGGGGTGGTGGTTCAGTGGAGCGAAACCTGCCATCGGGAGTGTCTAGGTTCCTCGGTTCCTCCCGGCTCCCAAGCTAAGGAGGAGGTCCGAGTCCCGCCCAATCTGAAGGCGGTGCCAGCGGCGTACCATGACCTCGCTGATGTGTTCAGCAAGGATCTGGCTCTCACGCTTCCTCCTCACCGCCCATACGATTGTGCCATTGATTTGGTTCCAGGCAGTGAGTTTCCGTCCAGTAGGCTGTACAACCTC
The DNA here is from genome assembly GCF_902500255.1 of Thalassophryne amazonica. Classification (NCBI taxonomy): domain Eukaryota; kingdom Metazoa; phylum Chordata; class Actinopteri; order Batrachoidiformes; family Batrachoididae; genus Thalassophryne; species Thalassophryne amazonica. Next base: position 94,796,168 of record NC_047111.1, read on the forward strand.
TCACGGCCGGAGCGTGAATCAATGGAGACCTACATCCGGGACTCATTAGCTGCCGGGTTGATCCGGAATTCCACCTCTCCGATGGGTGCTGGTTTCTTTTTTGTGGGTAAAAAGGATGGCGGGCTTCGTCCATGCATTGATTATAGGGGGTTGAACGAAATCACGGTTCGCAATCGATACCCGTTGCCCCTGTTGGATTCGGTGTTCACCCCCTTGCATGGAGCCAATATCTTCACCAAACTTGATCTTAGGAATGCCTATCATTTGGTTCGGATCCGGAAGGGAGACGAATGGAAGACGGCATTTAACACCCCGTTGGGCCATTTTGAGTACCTGGTCATGCCGTTTGGTCTCACTAACGCTCCCGCGACCTTCCAAGCATTGGTGAACGATGTCCTGCGGGACTTCCTGCACCGGTTCGTCTTCGTGTATCTGCACGATATACTCATCTTTTCCCCGGATCCTGAGACTCATGTCCGGCATGTCCGTCAGGTCCTGCAGCGGTTGTTGGAGAACCGCCTGTTTGTGAAGGGCGAGAAGTGTGAGTTCCACCGCACTTCTTTGTCCTTCCTGGGGTTTATCATCTCCTCTAACTCCGTCGCCCCGGACCCGGCCAAGGTTGCGGCGGTGAGAGATTGGCCCCAACCTACAAGCCGTAGGAAGCTGCAACAGTTCCTCGGTTTCGCTAATTTTTATAGGAGGTTCATTAAGGGCTACAGTCAGGTAGTTAGCCCCCTGACAGCCCTGACCTCTCCAAAAGTTCCCTTCACCTGGTCGGACCGGTGCGAGGCCGCGTTCAAGGAGTTGAAACGGCGCTTCTCGTCTGCACCAGTTCTGGTGCAGCCCGATCCTAGCCGCCAGTTAGTGGTTGAAGTGGATGCCTCGGACTCAGGGATAGGAGCGGTGCTCTCCCAGAGCGGGAAGACCGATAAGGTCCTTCACCCGTGTGCCTATTTTTCTCGCAGGGTGACCCCCGCTGAACGGAACTATGACGTCGGCAATCGGGAACTCCTTGCTGTGAAAGAGGCCCTCGAAGAGTGGAGACATCTGTTGGAGGGAACAGCCGTGCCATTCACGGTTTTCACTGACCATCGGAACCTGGAGTACATCAGGACCGCTAAGCGTCTGAACCCCAGGCAAGCCCGCTGGTCATTGTTCTTTGGCCGTTTTGACTTCCGGATTACCTACCGCCCCGGGACCAAGAACCAGCGATCGGATGCATTGTCCCGGGTGCACGAAGAGGAGGTCAGAACGGAACCGTCGGATCCCCCGGATCCCATCATCCCGGAGTCCGCTATCGTGGCCGCCCTCACCTGGGACGTGGAGAAGACCGTCCGGGAGGCCCTGACCCGTGTCCCGGACCCCGGAAACGGACCAAAGAACAAACTATACGTCCCACCAGAGGCCAGGGCCGCAGTCCTAGACTTCTGTCACGGTTCTAAGCTCTCCTGTCACCCAGGGGTGCGAAGGACCGTGGCAGTCGTCCGGCAACGCTTCTGGTGGGCATCCCTGGAGACCGACGTCCGGGACTACGTCCAGGCTTGTACCACCTGCGCCAGGGGCAAGGCCGATCACAGGAAGACCTCAGGGCAGCTACAGCCACTGCCCGTGCCTCATCGCCCCTGGTCCCACATCGGCCTGGACTTCGTCACGGGTCTCCCGCCGTCCCAGGGAAACACCGTCGTCTTCACGATAGTGGACTGTTTCTCCAAGGCGGTCCACTTCGTGGCCCTCCCGAAGCTCCCTACGGCCCAGGAGACAGCGGACCTCCTGGTCCACCACGTCGTCCGTCTGCATGGCATACCATCAGACATCGTCTCCGATCGCGGTCCCCAGTTCACCTCACATGTCTGGAGGAGCTTCTGCCGGGAACTGGGGGCCTCGGTCAGCCTTTTGTCCGGGTACCACCCCCAGACCAACGGGCAAGCAGAGCGGGCCAACCAAGAATTGGAGCAGACACTACGCTGTGTGACAGCCGCGCACCCGACGGCCTGGAGTACCCACCTGGCCTGGATCGAGTACGCCCACAACAGCCAAGTGTCATCAGCCACCGGCCTCTCCCCGTTTGAGGTGTGCTTGGGGTATCAGCCCCCCTTGTTTCCGGTGGTCGAGGGAGAGGTCGGTGTGCCCTCGGTCCAGGCCCACCTACGGAAGTGCCGTCGGGTGTGGCGTGCTGCCCGCTCTGCTTTGTTGAAGGCCCGGACGAGGGCGAAGAAACATGCAGACCGGCGGCGGGCCCCGGCTCCCACGTATCGTCCTGGGCAGGAAGTGTGGTTGTCCACCAAGGACATTCCCCTTCAAGTGGACTCCCCCAAGCTCCAAGAACTCACTGCGGATTCACCCAGTGTTTCACGTCTCCCGGATAAAACCCCATCACACCTCACCCCTCTGCACCCCGGGTCCGGCACCACCTCCTGCCCGGATCATCGACGGGGAACCGGCTTGGACCGTGCGCCGGCTCCTCGATGTCCGTCGAATGGGCCGGGGTTTTCAGTACCTGGTGGACTGGGAGGGGTACGGCCCCGAGGAGCGCTCCTGGGTGAAGAAGGGCTTCATCCTGGACCCGGCCCTCCTGGCCGACTTCTACCGACGCCATCCGGACAAGCCCGGTCGTGCGCCAGGAGGCGCCCGTTGAGGGGGGGGTCCTGTTGTGTGGGCCGCTGAAGAGGAGGTACTGCTGGCCCACCACCACCAGAGGGCGCCCTGCCTGGAGTGCGGGCTCCAGGCACCAGAGGGCGCTGCCGCCGACGAGGGCTGCCAGGGTGACAGCTGTCACCCATTACTGGACACAGCTGACTGCACTCAGGACGGAGGTATATCAGCAGGACAGCGTCTCCACCTCAGTGCCGAGATATCGCCTTGAGATTAAGGCAACCTTCTCTGCAAGCTCATATTGAAGACTCTGATAAACCTTGGTAAACCTTTTCAGGACAGCTGACTACAGAAAGCTACTTGCTTGGATAAGTACTCACCTTTCCTGCTTCATTGTAACAAGAGGTGGAGGCGGCTTCTCCCCTCTCCGTCTACTGGGTGCTGTCGCATCCATACCTGTGTGTTTGTGCTCTTTCCCGCCAGCAGTACCGGATCCGACGAGCGGAGGCAGTGGCCACCTGGGAATTCGGGACTTGGCGGTTCCAGTACTTCTGGGGTTCGGTGGCAGAGGAAATCTGGGTGGTTCCGGTTCGACTAGGACGGACGCCTCCTACCTTCGAGCCTGCCCACACGACACCAGCAGATTTCGGCTTCAAACTCCAAATTATTAATTGTTGTATTGGTTGTGCTCTTTTCACAACAGTAAAACTTGTTATTCACCTTTCTCCATTGTCCGTTCATTGCGCCCCCTGTTGTGGGTCCGTGTACCTACACTTTCACAACAAAGGTCTTGTCTCAGAGTGATGCTGAAAAACTAATTCATGCATTTATTTCCTCTAGGCTGGACTATTGTAATTCATTATTATCAGGTTGTCCTAAAAGTTCCCTAAAAAGCCTTCAGTTAATTCAAAATGCTGCAGCTAGAGTACTGACGGGGACTAGAAGGAGAGAGCATATCTCACCCATATTGGCCTCTCTTCATTGGCTTCCTGTTAATTCTAGAATAGAATTTAAAATTCTTCTTCTTACTTATAAGGTTTTGAATAATCAGGTCCCATCTTATCTTAGGGACCTCGTAGTACCATATCACCCCAATAGAGCGCTTCGCTCTCAGACTGCAGGCTTACTTGTAGTTCCTAGGGTTTGTAAGAGTAGAATGGGAGGCAGAGCCTTCAGCTTTCAGGCTCCTCTCCTGTGGAACCAGCTCCCAATTCAGATCAGGGAGACAGACACCCTCTCTACTTTTAAGATTAGGCTTAAAACTTTCCTTTTTGCTAAAGCTTATAGTTAGGGCTGGATCAGGTGACCCTGAACCATCCCTTAGTTATGCTGCTATAGACGTAGACTGCTGGGGGGTTCCCATGATGCACTGTTTCTTTCTCTTTTTGCTCTGTATGCACCACTCTGCATTTAATCATTAGTGATCGATCTCTGCTCCCCTCCACAGCATGTCTTTTTCCTGGTTCTCTCCCTCAGCCCCAACCAGTCCCAGCAGAAGACTGCCCCTCCCTGAGCCTGGTTCTGCTGGAGGTTTCTTCCTGTTAAAAGGGAGTTTTTCCTTCCCACTGTAGCCAAGTGCTTGCTCACAGGGGGTCGTTTTGACCGTTGGGGTTTTACATAATTATTGTATGGCCTTGCCTTACAATATAAAGCGCCTTGGGGCAACTGTTTGTTGTGATTTGGCGCTATATAAAAAAATTGATTGAAAATTGATTGATTGATAACTAGATCAATCTAACTGCGCAGATTAAACAGCTAACAGATACAGCAAAACACCGCTGTGCTCCGGAACAGGAAGTGATACAATACCGCAGTGAGAGCCAACCACCAGTAGAGGCCAATAGGGGGCAGAAATAAGCGAGCAGAAGTAGAGGAAAGAGAAGGAGTGTTCGTGCTATGGAAATATGATTTTAAACTGCTTGAAGGGGAAGAGGGACAGAGAAGAGAGAAGATGAGGATTTTAGAGTAGGGCTGAGGATAAATCGAGGAGAGAGAAGCACAGTGCATCAGCGTGAGTGACGGCAGCACCACTAAGGTATGGTTCAAGAAGCCTGGACCAAGATTAAAGACACTGGATAAAAACAAGATTATCTGGAAAGTGGGCAACACTAAGGTCATTTATTGTGGCACACAAGCCAACTGTGGAACAAACATGCTCTCATCTGGAGGTATCTAATACTGACACTTTGTCAGCCCTTTGGTGTAAGTCCAGGGACAATCCAGGTGCCCCTCAACATAGTTTCAGTATCATGCTTTGAAATAGAGTAGTTGGCCGTGTGGGGATTTGTGTGGCAGGGAGGCTGGCTCTTATCTGGTCTCTGCACAGTGTTGGAGCCAAAATTACCCAGGGGAACAGCTTTTCATAGATCAGGGTAAGGTTCAGCCTGTGGACAGGTGCCAGTTTGCACTTACAGAACCATCCAAGTGCTTTATGTATGCCACCAGACTATGTTGTAATCAACACATACCAGTTAAATATTTTAGTTTATTCATAAATTTTGAGCATCTACTGATGTAAGACTGAAAAATCAATATGACATACATCATGGCATTCCCACAGTTTAAGTTTAGTCCTTTAAATCTAAACTGAACACTCATTTGTTCCATGTTGGCTGCAGTTATTTACTTTACAGATGAAGTAATTATTCATTACTGGTTATAGTTTTGAATACTGAACCAGACTGAAATATTCACAGCATTTATACTGCATAAATAGTAAGTTACTCAAATGTGATTTTAAAGCCATATGTAAAAAAAAGTATTTTATAAAGACGTATTTTATCTTATACACTAAAAAATTAACCGCTGCCTCAACGAGAAAAAAAGTGACGTAACAATTTGCATAGACTTTTTAAAGTTATTTCAACTTAACTAAAGTTATTGCAACTTAAGTAGAGAAGTCTTGTGGCATTAATTGAGTTGAAATTTGAAATAAGTTGAAATAACTTTTAAAAATCTATGCAAATTGTTGAGTCTATGTAATGAGTCAAGAATATACAACATTTTCACTTCTGAAAAAAATTGACAACTTTTTTTTTTTTTTTACATTTCCATGATTTTCTTTTTTGAGATGTTCTTGGAAATGTTCATGTATCAATGTCATGATTTGTCTCAGGCTGGCTGTAAATGTGATCATGATTTATATTTAAAATAATCACATTTAGTTTGTCCAGTTACTTTTAGACCCCACTGAGACTGGGATTTGCAATCCAGCTACAGGGGGATTTGGCCCATATCTAACTCTAGCCAGATAGTTGTTTTTTTTTTTTTTTCTGTTCTGAATCTGAATGGCGCAAATCAGATTTAAGACCGATTATTTTCCATCACGCAGATTTGAGAGGAATTCACTGCAGTCTGAACGTAAATGCAGCTATCTCAGGACCATGACATGAAACAACAGTCTGTGCGGCCACAGTGTCTTCTCCAGTAAAGTGCTCCATAAAACAATTTAATTCATTCTTTTAATTAATTAATTAAAATTCACTCACAAGCATACACACCCCTGCACTCCTTCAGATGTCAGCATCAGAAAAAGATAACAGCAGAATTCATGTCATCTGCTGTGACAGACTGCAGGTTGATGAAATCAACTTAAAAAGTTAACTTTTTGTGAGGTTATAAATGAATTACTTTTTGAAAACGTACATATTCACATTTACCTGTTCAAAGCCAGGCGATCCTCTGCATTTAAGTAATCCATTGCGCTGTCCTTTATTCCTACTCAACAAATATACAACAGCCAGGTTGTCCTTGTGGTCCAGTAAGCACTCCATACACACATGCACAAGTGTAAGGAGGGCTTGAGCCATTGTGAGTTTGGACATGTGTGCAGGATCCAGTCTGGAAAGCTTGTTGCACACAGAGAAGTTCTTCCCCTCACAGATTTCACCACAAAATCCACATCTTTGCAAAATAAGAGCTAGAAAAACAATTAAACATCTGCATTATGTGACCTCAAAACTGAGCAATCTGTACTTGAACATTGAAAGTTGCTCTGAAAATGTACAAGTCCATTTCTGTTGCTCTTGTAAATGATCATGGATTCTGCTGTATTCTGTTTCCTTTTTCTAGATGGATTCCTAATGCCTGAGTCACAGGTCTCCAATAGGCACGTCGCTGCATAGGATAGAAGGCTCAAGGTATTGACATTAAACAATCTTTTGATTTGTATCTATCAACATACTCTATGGATTTATTACTCAAAATGGCCCCTAGTGACATGTTCTGGAAAACCAGGTAAGTTGGAATTTTGTTATGATGTTGAGGAATTACGCTTGAGTCAAAGTCTCTGGGATAAAATTTATCAGTTTATTGTTGATTATTGATTTCCATCTTATTTTCTGTGCAAAATAACACCGAGTCCAAACTTTCCAATCTGGTGTAGGATGTGGCTTGAGCTGGATCGCAAACCCCAATCTGAACAGAGTGTCATTGATCTGAAAAAAGGAGGGACTGTGTCCAAAAAATGACCAAAATGCCTAAATGTTTAATGAAATATTTGTGTTAATTAAAGTGTGTTGATGGTTTAATTTCAACTCCATTCTGATGGTGTGGTGACATAGATGAAAAGAAAAAACAACAACATCTGAACCTGACTGTGTATGCAGAATGGAGTCATGAAATCGAAGATATAGTGATTAAAGTGTTTCATTCAAGGTGCCTAATTCAGAAAATCAGGGCCCTAACATTGGTGTGTGAGTGCATGTATGAATGGGTGAATGTGTAGCATCAATTTAAAGTGCTTTGACCATAAATGCGTGATAAAAATGGAGTCCATTTACTATTTTCCATTTATAAATGTGTCTGAACAATTTGTGAATACCCTTTTACTCTCAAAAAATGATGGTCAAAAAGGAAAACGTCGCTATCCCTTTAAGAATTTGGGCTGTTGAATGGAATAATCCTGTGTAAAAGGTGATTTGTTATAATAACACGGGGTATTCTATGTCTCTTATCACCAATGCTTATGTCTGCATAAAGACATTAGTTCAAGTTATTTGTCAGTGCTGTCATGCCACTTTTCGTTTTTTTCAGTAAAGCCATTTTCCCGTTGTTGATGAATGCAGAGCAAACAGAACATCAAAAAAATTATAGAGCGGCATTAGCACTGACTAACACAGCATGGCAAAAAATGGGAGAAAGAATTGCCTCTCAGCACTTTCACAGCCCTAGGAGATTTAAATAATAAAAAGCACTGGGTCTCTGAACAAACAGGATAATTATGGCCTACAGTCTTCCTGTCGCTCGTCTGGCACGGCCAAGCGGAAAGAAGCATGTTATTACCACTCAAAGCTTTTGCAAGGAGAATTAGGAGAAATAAATGTTTCATGTAGAAGGATGGCTTCACGGTGAATCTCTCTGACCACATCCGCAGCCGCATTTATTTATTTTATACTGTGAACAGGAGTGTTGACAAAAATGTGTGCAAGAAATACAATGTTAGATGACATCGGCTGCACTTGTTGTAAAATTTATAGAAAATCATCCGGGCTGCGGGACACCATCACCATTTTCATCATCTTTGCAGGGCAACCAGTTGAACTGATTCACAGGGCAACAGTTAAAGGCTATGTCACAAAAAAACAAAACAAACAAACTGTTTATTGTTAAAAGACATGGAATCCAGAAAGTAGAATAAAGAAGAAAAAAACAGATGATTACAGCTTGCCAGAAACCAAACCGGCATCGTGAATTTATTTGCTTTGTCGAACATTTAAAAGCCCAAATTATTTATTTACAGCAAATAAAACCAATTAAAAAACTAAAAGAAAACAAAGTTTGTGATTTTTCAAAGTTCATTTAGTGAATGAATGGTGATTATTTTTCCGTTTGTGCATTTCGTTTCAGAGATAAAGCTTGTCGTGATCTTAGACTGATGAATATTTGTTTGTTATTGTCGCTAAAATATTCAGAAACACAATTATCAGAGATTGCAAAAGAAATAAAACTTAAAATCCAGTCAAAATGCAACAAATGTGACAAGAGGTACAGTCTTAAAAAACAAAAAAGAAAACTTTAAAAATATTTATAATGACTGTTATTTCCTCAATCTGCTCCCCCGTAGTGTCAGTCCACTTGGGAATTTGCCCTCACGGCAACCTTAGATTTGAACCTCAGATGCAGGAGGAGCAATGCGGGTTCCATCCTGGTCATGGATGGACCAGGAGCTGTTCCACCTCAATATCCTTTCACTACGGTACTTATATCTTGTCTCCATATACATTTCAGCATGTTTTATAGTTGTGAATATATACAAATGTCTTTTTTTTGGGGGGGGGGGGGGGGGGCATTTTTTTTCATATTATTATATTAGTGATAACAAGGGAGGAGTGGGGTACAATTAGCTAAACCTAGCAGCTAACGTTAGCTCATCGAGCCGGCTGCAGCATGGTTTGTCATAGCTAACAACATAGTCAGTTCTGTTTGGGAAACTAAACTTAATATACAACTTTTGTTTGCACTTGTTGTTATATGTATTTGTTGATATGACCGTTATTGTAGCGTGAAGCGATGCTATTGTGCTTTATATGCCAGTTACTAGCTTTGTTTAACTTTGTTGGCTAGCAAGGTACGTAGGCTAGTTAACGGCTAAATTAACAGTAGCTCATCTGACTATAGTTAGCCTACTTTCGAGATTTGCACTTTTATTTTACGTGGTGTAGATTTTTAATGGTTCTTCAGTTTAAAGGGTTCTTTAATATATATCAATAGATAGTATCTAAGTTTGGGGTTTGCATTATAAAGCATGTAGAGTATGGAATTTCCTATAGTAGCAATCCATAACCTAGCTAGCAGAGTGAATTTTAGATAGAAACCTATAACATATTACATCATAGCATCTGTTTTCATAATAACATAACCAGGTTTATCGCTTAGCCTACTGGCTATAATTTAATTTTACAAGTCTACAGACTAGGTAGATGTATATTACAAGCTTCTCCTGTATGAACACTTAGGTTTCAGGAGGTAACTCCTATAATATTATGTAGTAACAATATTTCTTGTATATGTTGTTTACTGTCGTTATCACTCGGAATGCCTGTGCATGTTTACTGCCCTAAATGTGTAAATCTCACTTATATACATGCTGTCCATATTATTAAGCCACTTAGGTGGGTAAAGAGAGTTCCCATGGGATAAAAAAGCTTTTCAACCTACCATCCCTGGTTCTCAAGACCAGGCACCTAAGTGGCTCTACTCTTTTTTCTTTTTTCTTAGATATTTAGATGTTACAACCCCAATTCCAATGAAGTTGGGAAGTTGTGTAAAATGTAAATAAAAACAGAATACAATTTGTAAATCCTCTTCAACCTAAGTTCAATTGAATACACCACAAAGACAAGATACACTGAAAAAAGTGAAACACAGTTCACTTAATTCAAAGTACTTATTTACATTGGTCTAATGGAAAATTGTGGTTTGCAGTTTAAATCTGCTGGAATCACTTTACAAAATACTAAATATACATTGTGAGAAACTATAAAAAATTAGCTGTAACAAATTACATCAATTTTTTTAAGTTGATCCAAAGTATCATTTTTTTCAGTGTATTTAATGTTCAAACTGATAGACTTTTTTTGTTTTTGTGCAAATATTTGCTCATTTTGAAATGGATGCCTGCAACACTTTTCAAAGAAGCTGGGACAGTGGCGACAAAAGACTGGAAAAGTTGATGAATGCTCAAAGAACACATAATTGGAAACAGATGATTGTCATGATTTGGTATATAAGGAGCATCCCCAAAAGGCTCTGCCATTCACAAGCAAAGATGGGGTGAGGATCACCACTTTGTGACCAACTGTATGGAAAAATAGTCCAACAGTTTAAGAACAATGTTTCTCAATGTTCTCAATTGCAAGGAATTTAGGGATTCCATCATCTATAGCCCATAATATAATCAGAAGATTCAGAGAATCTGGAGAACTTTCTACACAAAAGCGCCAAGGCCGAAAATCAACATTGAATGCCCGTGACCTTCGATCCCTCAGGCAGCACTGCATTAACCCTCTGGGGCCAACGCCATCATATACGATGGCTGAGACCAAGCTCTACTAAATTATAAATAACTTTTTTATGATATGAGATAGAAACATACTTTTTTTTTTGCTGAAAAGTTACCTCTGCGTACGTTTGAGCCAGCCATCGGCCATCTTTGTACTCCTTATAGAAGCTGTGTGATGATGTGCGCAATGTGAGTGTCCAGTCGGAATTGGTTCACCATCACATGGTTTTCCAAAATCCAATCGTAGAGCAGATTTACCTCACATGATAAACCAAAGATCATTTTTTAGCAGTGATGTGTTACTAGTTGGCCCATTTGAATAGCCATCTGGCTGTTCACTCCAATGCTCCCTGCACCATTATGCACAGCGATCCGTGAAAGTGAGCAGATGGAGGGCCTCTGATGACAATCTCACGTGCTCAAACACAGATTGTGTGAGTTTTAGAGATGCTCCACTCCTCATTACCTGTGAATGTTATTGAATAAGCCTGTGGCAAGCTCTCTTGCTCCGGCGTAAATCACTGTTTACCATATCAATGGAGCAAGGGGGGAGGGGCCAGTACTCAGAGTGTAAATGGGCCAAACTGTCAAAGCTGCTTTCAGAGCAGGACACAACACTCCAAAACACACTAGAAGCAGAAGTTTGTGATGCGACGTTTGTGTAATAGCAGACAGAAATTACTTTGAGATGAACACAAACAAAACACATAGACCATTGTGTATATATTGTTCAAAATATGCATTTGTGTGCAAATGTGCATTTGAACCTTTTTGTTGGACATTCTTTCACACAAGAGCCAAAATTACCTTCATAAAGTGTCAAAACAGTTGTTTATTATAGTTACAATTATTTCCGCTTTACCTTTGCCTTTCTTATTTCTGATTGTAAACCTTTATTACACTTATAAAACACAACTATGGCATATGTATTCTGAAAGTACAGGTTGTCCTGAAAAAGAGACATAAAACTTGATTGTGGGATGCAGGGAGAGCTGTTAACAGCAATAATAAATCATTTATGCCAGGCGAGTGAACTGTCCAAACAATGCCATTGGACCCCAGAGCGTTAAAAACCAACATCATTGTGTAAAGGATCTTACCGCGAGGGCTCAGGAACACTTCATTGTCAATTAACACAGTTCATCTCTACATCTACAAGTGCAAGTTAAAACTCTACTGTACAAAGCGAAAGCCATACATCAATAACATCCAGAAATGCCACCCCCTTCTCTGGGCCCGAGCTCATTTGAAATGGACAGACGCAAAGTTGAAAAGTGTGCCGTGGTCTGATGAGTCCACATTTCAAATTGTTTTTGGAAATCATGGACGTCGTGTCTTCCGGACAAAAGAGGGGAAAGGCCATCCAGATTGTTAACAGGGCCAAGTTCAAAAGCCAGCATCTGTGATGGTATTGGGGTGTGTTAGTTCCCATGGCATGAGCAACTTACACACTGTGATGGCACTATCAATGCTGAAAGGTACATCCAGGTTTTGGAGCAACACATGCTGCCATCCAAGCAACATCTTTTTCTGGGATGTCCCTGCTTATTTCAGCAAGACAATGCCAAGCCGCATTCTGCACATGTTACAACAGCGTGGCTTCGTAGTAAAAGAGTGCAGGTACTAGAATGGCCTGCCTGCAGTCCAGACCTGTCACCCATTGAAAATGTGTGGCACATTATGGAGCACAAAATATGACAACGGAGACCCCAGCCTGTTGAACAACTGAAGTTGTACATAAAGCAAGAATGGCAAAGAATTCCACCTACAAAGCTTCAACAATTACTGTCTTCAGTTCCCAAATGCTTATTGAGTGTTGTTAGAAGGAAAGGTGATGTATCACAGTGGTAAACATACCAGTGACCCAGCTTTTTTTTTAAAGTGTTGCAGGCATCCATTTCAAAATTAGCAAATATTTGCACAAAATCAATAAAGTTTATCAGTTTGAACATTAAATATCGTGTCTTTGTGGTGTATTCAATTGAATATAGGTTGAAGAGGATTTGCAAATTATTGTATTCTGTTTTTATTTACATTTTACACAACGTCCCAACTTCATTGGAATTGGGGTCGTATATATATATATATATATATATATATATATATATATATATATATATATATATATATATATATATATACAGTGAGGAAAATAAGTATTTGAACTCTCTGTGGTTTTGCAAGTTCTCCAACTTAGAAATCATGGAGTTGCACCTTAGGATAAACTTGGAGCGTTCCACCTTAGATTTAGAATGTATAATAGAAGATATACCTTACTGAATTTTCATGGAACAGTGGACAAGTTCTTTACCCTTGCAAGGATATTAAAACAGTCTTGGGAGTATGATCAACCAGTCTACATGTGTTACGTGGACTTGGAAAAGGTGTATGACCAGTTCCCTTGAGGTATCCTATGGGGCGTGTTGCAGGACTGTGGGGTACCAGATTCACAGCAACATGCAATCTGGTCTCTGTATGACCAAAGGAGCTACTTTATGTCCACATTCTCAGAATTACATCAGACCTGTTTCCAGTGGGTGTTGGATTCCGCCAGGGCAGCCCCTTATCACCAATCCTGTTCATGATGTTCATGTACTGTATTTCAAGGCACAGCCAGGGACTGGAGGGAGTCCAATTTGGTGACCTCAGAGTTGCATCTCTGGTTTTTGCTGATTATGTGGTTCTCTTGGCTTCATCAGGCAGTGACCTCCAATGTGCACTACTGTGCACTGAGAAGGCTTGAGGCTGAGTGTGAAGCAAGTGGGATGAGAATCAGCACCTCCAAATCTGTGACCATGTCAGAAAATGGTGGACGATTTCTTCTGGGTTGGGTGAGAGTTATTGCCCCAAGTAAAGGGGTTGAAGTATCTTGGGGTCTTGTTTGGAGTGGTGGTAAATTCGAGCGTGAGATCAATAGGTGGCTTTGTGTGGCGTCTGATGTTTTATGGACACTGTTCCGGACCATCGTGGTGAAGAGAGCGCTGAGCTAGAAGGTGAGACTCTCAATTTACCAGTTGATTTAGGCTCCTGTCCTCACTTATTGTCATGAACTTTGGGTAATGACTGAAAGAGTAAGATCACTGATATAAGCGGGAGAAATGAGACTCCCCTCTCAGGTATCAGGGCTTACACACCTCGACAGGGTGAGAAGCTTTACTATCCAGGAGGGATGTGGAGTAGAGCCTCTGCTCTTTCACATCGAAAGAGCCAGTTGAGGTGTTTTGGGCATCTGGAGGTTTCTTCCTGTTAAAAGGGAGTTTTTCCTTCCCACTGTTGCCAAGTGCTTGCTCATAGGGGGTCGTTTTGACCGTTGGGGTTTTTCATAATTATTGTATGGCCTTGCCTTGCAATATGGAGCGCCTTGGGGCAACTGTTTGTTGTGATTTGGCGCTATATAAGAAAAAAGTTGATTGATTGATTGATTGATTGATGCCCTCAGGTTGTCTCCAGAGACAATATGAATATGAATTATGAACACATTTATTGTCAGATCATAAGGCTTTGCTTTCTCTTTTGATCCGATAGCCACAAAACCTGTTGAATGTTAATATGTACGTGGGTAACTGCTAATAAATGTAAAATTTTGATCAGTCTAAATAAAACAAGAAAATAGCTTAATAACAGTACACCTGAAACAGCTGGAAGACCAATAAGACATGCAGTTGTTTTAGAGATTTGTAGAGTCAAGTGGGAGGAGGCGCAATGGATCAGTGGGAGCAATGATCTAAAAGAAAAATGTCTTTCTGATGTCACTAAATGGAACAAAACTCAGCACTTGTTCCTGGAAAGAACAAAACAGTGGAAATTTAGAATTATGCTGATCATTTCTGCCAATTAGGTCTTTGTTGTTCAGTAACTGGTTCTATTAGGTTCTGTGAGAGCACAGGGAGTCAGACCTTTCTGTCTGATCTCTAGGTCTCACTCCAGCATGTGTGCAGCTGTCAGCAATAGTACTCAGCGGAACAGATGGTATTGTAATGGAGAGAGATTGTCTCCATTAGCTGTCCTGCCTCTCTGCAACACAGTCATTCCAGAGCACCAACGCTTTTAAGTCTTTTCACAGTGTAATACTGGCAGCATGACACCGTTTGACCTTTAAATATCATGATGCACACGTGCAACACGCACAAAATGTAAAATAATTATTGATGATGCCTTTTCCTGGTGTTTGTTTGATTTTCAATGACAGTGAGGTCTCCTGCCTATGGTATTTGTCTGTGTTAAATTGTTGCACATCAATCCCAAAAGTAACAAAAAAAAAGTAAATTTTACAAAACTTATCTCGACAGTGATATTCATGTCTTTGAGTCATCTTCCTTTCAGATCGAGAGATCCTGGGAAATGCTTATGGAGTGGGTAAGATTGGTGATCAGACTGTCAGGGTTTGAGTTTGTTTGGTTATCTGTTTTTATTTTTCTCTGGTCTGTTATTTTTTATTAATTGGTTTTGTATGTTTATTCTCTTGCTGGGTCTTACTGCTTGGATCTGTCTTTCTCTACCTCTCTTTTCTGTCTCTTGGTTTTTGGTGGTGGGTGTTTGTTCTGGTGCTTTTCATGCACACCTGTTCTTGATTTGCTGCTCATCACCTGGGATTATATAAACTCACTGGGTGTGTTAGTCCTTCACCTGTTTGTTGTGCCTTGTGCCACTTTCCAGCTCTGTACCTGCGTTCCATAGTCCTGCCTGCCTCCTTGTGTGTTCCTGACCTCCAGCCTGTTGCAATGACCACACCTTAAGCCTGATGATTTGTGTACTGCTGCTTTTTCTGCACTGCCTACTTGTGTACCGACCTCTGCTATCCACCCGAGTAAAGCCTTTTAACAAACAGAGCTGTTTGTTTGAGCCGTGCATTTGTGTCCAGCAATTCCTGACCATCCTGATACAGACCTGTTTGGTGATACCAATAGAATGCAAGAGAATAAAGGTCCAAGACTTTAGAGTCCTGGGGCCTCATGTACAAAGACTTGCATGGATTTCCTACCGAAACATGGTGTACGATAAAACCCAGAAACTGTTGTACGCTCAAAAACATTCAGATGTATCAAAGTGTGCGTACGCATGGATCCAAGCACGTTCAGATTATACATCCCAGTCAATGTGGAAATGAGTGCACATGCAAAAGTACCAAACTTGTCCCTGTCCAAGCCTCCATTTAAATATGCTAATTTATTTAAATGGTACCTGGGACCTCTCTGTCCGATCATTCCACATAAACAAAGAAAAGAAATTATGCCGAGTGTCAGCTACAGATGAATGGAAATGAAGTGTAGACATGCAGGGGTATTTTATTTGGTATCCTGTCAAATGGGATAAATATGAAATGGAAGTGTGTGGGAATGTGTGTGTGTGGGTGTGTGAGAGAGAGAGAGACCATTAATGCTGTGGACTCAGAGCAGCGCACACACAGTGAAGTTTAAAAAAAAATGAGGTGCACCACAGCTGATAGTGTGTGACAGTCACAACCTGGGGCTTGTTAAGAAGCTCTGTAGCTGTAGTTTAACCATAAAGAAATAAAAATAAAAATAAATTAACAATAACAAAAATCATATTTGAATGCGTATATTCCCCAAATATGCCCGCGCTGGTTTTCATTCGGAACAATTACATGAATAGTCTTTTTACTCAAGCAGGCACCCATCACACACCATGCCAACCCCTAGCCCATTCCCAACACAACCCAATGCATTTGCGCATCACATATAATTTGAACATTGATAGAATCAAAATGTTTCCTATTAACAAAAACAAATTCATCATGTGATGGCATGTTTACAGAAATATGTGTGCAGTCAATAGCTCTGATTACATTAGGGAAACTGGCACTTGCTGCAAATTTTGGATGCCAGTAAATCAACCTCATCAGCTACACAAAATGGGTAGCACATAAATGTAGCAACTGGCTCAAGTAAAGCAAAGTCTTGAAAGTGCTTTCCAAAATCTGACAGACAACTGTCAATTTGCTCTGTGTAGTGCACAATATCAAGCTGTGTGTTGTGAAAGTGTAGGAACACGGACCCACAACAGGGGGCGTAAAAGAACGGGCAATGGATAAGCCAAACAGTAACAATTTAATGTTGTAAATTGTGCACAACGGAATACAGACAACAATCAGTTTGGGACTATAGTCAATTACACGTTGGGTGACGTGTGGGCAGGCTTGAGGATAGGAGACGCCCGTCCAGAACCGAGCCAGATCCCACACGGCCCTCACCGCCAACGGATCTGAAGAACACCGGAGCCGCCAAGTCCTGGGTCCCCAGGTGGTCACCGTCTCCAGCTGTCAGACCTGGTACTGGTGGCAGAGAACAGAAACAGCACAGGTGAGTGTGAGTATGCACACTCAGTAATCCCACAGTCTGTGTTCTTTTGGGAGGGAGCACCTCCGCCTCCCGTCACACACTCGTGCAGCTCCTGTCTAACCACTTATCTGGGTGGGGTGTAAAGCGAAGCCGTGGCTGATCACACCAAACGCCAATCCCACAGATAAGGCAACACCACAGGAAAACGGCTGCAAAGAAGTTCAGATTATTACTCAATGTTGTAAGTCAGCAGAGAAATTACCTCCAAGGTAGCTGATTTCTCAGCGAGGAGGTGGAGTTGCAGTCCGGCCTTTATGGTGATGGTAATGAGTTGACTGAGTGACAGCTGGTGCTGATGATGAGTGACAGCTGTCACTCCCAGTGGCTCCGGCGCCCACTCGTGCTTGAAGCCCGCACTCCAAGCAGGGCGCCATGTGGTGGGCCAGCAGTACCTCCTCTTCAGCGGCCCACACAACAGGACCCCCCCCCTCAACGGGCGCCTCCTGGCGCCCGACCAGGCTTGTCCGGGTGCCGCCGGTAGAAGTCGGCCAGGAGGGCCGGGTCCAGGATGAAGCTCCTCTTCACCCAGGAGCGTTCTTCGGGTCCATACCCCTCCCAGTCCACCAAATACTGGAACCCCCGGCCCTTTCGACGGACATCCAGGAGCCTGCGCACGGTCCAGGCAGGCTCTCCATCTATGATCCGGGCAGGAGGCGGCGCCAGTCCGGGGGTGCAGAGAGTTGATGTGTGGTAGGGTTTGATTCGTGAAACATGGAACACTGGATGAATCCGCAGTGAAGCTGGTAGCTTCAGCTTCACTGCGGTCGGACTAAGGACTTTAAGTATGGAAAATGGTCAAATGAACCTGTCCTTTAGTTTTTGGGATTCTACCTGTAGTGGAATGTCCTTCGTGGAAAGCCAAACCGCCTGCCCGGGCTGATACGAAGGGGCCGGGGCACGCCGGCGGTCTGCATGGGCCTTAGCCCTCATCCGGGCCTTGAGCAGGGCAGAGCGGGCGGTACGCCACACCCGACGGCACCTCCTCAGATGGGCCTGGACCGAGGGCACCCCGACCTCTCCCTCCACTAGCGGGAACAATCGGGGCTGGTACCCCAAACACACCTCAAATGGGGAGAGGCCGGTAGCTGATGATACCTGGCTATTATGAGCGTACTCGATCCAGGCCAGATGGTCACTCCAGGCCGTCGGGTGCATGGAGGTCACGCAGCAGAGGGCCTGCTCCAGTTCCTGATTCGTCCGCTCTGCCTGCCCGTTCGTCTGGGGATGGTACCCGGACGAGAGACTTACGGTGGCCCCCAGTTCCCTGCAGAAGCTCCTCCAAAACTGGGAGGAGAACTGAGGACCACAATCCGAGACAATATCCGATTGAATCCCATGCAGACGCACTACATGGTGGACCAGGAGGTCTGCAGTCTCCTGGGCCGTCAGGAGCTTCGGGAGGGCCATGAAGTGGGCCGCCTTGGAGAACCGGTCCACTATCGTGAGGATGGTAGTCATGCCCTGGGACGGCGGGAGGCCCGTGACAAAGTCCAGGCCGATGTGAGACCAGGGGCGATGAGGCACGGGCAGAGGCTGGAGGAGGCCTTCGGCCTTGTGGTGGTCGGCTTTGCCCCTGGCACAGGTGGTGCAGGACTGGACATACTCCCGGACGTCGGCTTCCATAGACGCCCACCAGAAGCGCTGCCGGACCACTGCCACAGTCCTTCGCACCCCTGGATGACAGGAGAGCTTGGAACCGTGACAGAAGTCTAGGACCGCAGCCCTGGCCTCTGGTGGGACGTACAATTTGTCCTTCGGACCTGTCCCCGGGTCCGGGCTCCGTGTCAGGGCCTCCCGGATGGTCTTCTCCACGTCCCAGGTGAGGGTGGCCACGACAGTGGACTCGGGGATGATGGTTTCCGTCGGGTCTGACAGCTCGGTCTTGACCTCCTCTTCATGCACCCGGGACAGGGCGTCAGATCGTTGGTTTTTCGTCCTGGGGCGGTACGTGATCCGAAAGTCAAAACGCCCGAAGAACAGTGACCAGCGGGCTTGCCTGGGGTTCAGACGCCTGGCGGTCCGAATGTACTCCAGGTTCCAATGGTCCGTGAAAACCGTACATGGTACCGATGCTCCCTCCAACAGGTGTCTCCACTCCTCAAGAGCCTCCTTCACCACAAGAAGTTCCCTATTGCCGACGTCATAGTTCATTTCAGCCGGGGTCAACCTGCGGGAAAAGTAGGCACATGGATGGAGAACCTTGTCGGACTCCCCGCTCTGGGATAGCACGGCTCCTATCCCTGAGTCAGAGGTGTCCACTTCAACTACAAACTGGTGATTGGGATCGGGCTGCACCAGAACCGGTGCAGTCGAGAACCGGCGTTTCAACTCCCTAAACGCGGCTTCGCACTGATCCGACCAGGTGAAGGGGACTTTTGTGCAGGTCAAGGCTGTCAGGGGGCTAACTACCTGACTGTAGCCCTTGATGAACCTCCGGTAGAAATTTGCAAAACCGAGGAAGTTTCCTATGGTTTGTTGGTTGGGGCCAATCTCTCACCGCCGCAACCTTGGCCGGATCACGGGCGACGCAGTTGGAGGAGATTATGAACCCCAGGAAGGACAAAGACGTGCGGTGGAACTCGCACTTCTCGCCCGTCACAAACAGCCGGTTCTCCAACAACCGCTGTAGGACCTGATGTACATGCTTGACATGGGTCTCAGGATCCGGAGAAAAGATGAGTATATCGTCTAGATATACGAAGACAAACTGATGCAGGAAGTCCCGCAAGACGTCATTAACCAATGCTTGGAACGTCGCGGGCGCATTGGTGAGGCCGAACGGCATGACCAGGTACTCAAAGTGACCTAACGGGGTGTTAAATGCCGTCTTCCACTCGTCTCCCTCCCGGATCCGAACTAGGTGATAAGCATTCCTAAGATCCAATTTTGTGAAAATTTGGGCTCCATGCAAGTGAGTGAACACTGAATCCAACAGAGGTAACGGGTATCGGTTGCGAACCGTGATCTCGTTCAGCCCTCTGTAATCAATGCATGGACGGAGTCCGCCTTCCTTCTTGCCCACAAAAAGAAACCAGCACCCATTGGTGAGGTGGAGTTCTGGATCAACCCGGCAGCTAACGAGTCCCGGATGTAGGTCTCCATTGATTCGCGTTCCGGACGTGAGAGGTTGTACAGCCTGCTGGACGGGTACTCAGCGCCCGGTATCAAATCAATGGCACAATCGTACGGACGGTGTGGGGGCAGCGTGAGTGCCAGATCCTTGCTGAAGACGTCAGCAAGGTCATGGTACTCGGCTGGCACCGCCGCCAGATTGGGGGGGACTAAAACCTCCTCCTTAGCTGTCACACCGGGTGGAACCGAGGATCCTAAACACTCCCGGTGGCAGGTTTCGCTCCACTGAACCACAATCCCAGACGGCCAATCAATCCGGGGATTGTGTTTTAACACCCATGGAAAACCCAAAATCACTCGGGAGGTAGAAGGTGTTACATAAAACACAATCTCCTCCCTGTGATTCCCAGATACAACCAAAGTCACGAGCTGTGTCTGGTGTGTGATTAGTGGAAGAAGGGTGCCATCTAGTGCCCGCACCGACAATGGTGACGGTAAGGCCACTAGAGGGAGCCCAACTTCCTTTGCCCATCTGCTATCCAGCAGATTCCCCTCCGACCCCGTGTCCACCAGTGCTGGGGCGTGAAGGGTTAGATCCCCACTCAGGATCGTGACTGGGATACGTGCAGATTTTCGGGGTCTCCCCGCGTGGGTATTGTGACCCACCCTTAGCCCAGTCTCTAAGGACGAGTGATGCTGTTTTGACCGTTTGGGGCATTCTCTCTGTGTGTGCTCGGTTGAGCTGCAGAGAAAACACAGCCTCCTTTGTCTCTGATCTGATCGCTTTTTGGCCCTGCTCGTTTCCATAGCAACGTCAGCAGGGGGAGCTGTCGTCACGTGGAGAGCCCTGGCTGTGGAGCGTGGGGAAGTCGGCTCCCTTTCGGACCCGGGAGGAAGAGGGACGGCTTGTGCCTGACCACGCCCTTCGTCTCGCTCCTGTCGGTGTTCTGTTAATCGGTTGTCTAATCGTATAACCAGGTCGATAAGCCCGTCTAAATCCCGCGGCTCGTCCTTCGCCACCAGGTGCTCCTTAAGGACCAGGGACAGTCCGTTTACAAAGGCTGCGCGGAGCGCAACAGCATTCCAGCCGGCTCGCACTGCCGCGATGCGGAAGTCGACTGCATACTTCGCTGCGCTCCGACACCCCTGTCTTATCGACAGCAGCACGCTTGAAGCTGTCTCACCTCTATGAGGGTGTTCGAACACCTGTCGGAACTCCCTCACAAACTCAGTGTAAATCGTTAGGAGCCGTGAATTCTGCTCCCAGAGCGCCGTAGCCCAGGCGTGTGCCTCTCCTCGAAGCAAATTTATAACGTAAGCCACCCGGCTAGCGTCTGACGCGTACATAACGGGATGCTGTGAAAAGACGAGCGAGCACTGCATCAAGAAGTCCGCGCATGTCTCCACACAGCCTCCGTACAGCTCCGGAGGGCTTATGTATGCTTCAGCGGAAGGTGGGGGGGTTCGTTGAACGACCAGTGGAATGTCTGTCTCTGGCATTCGGTCAGCAGGAGGAGGTGCTGCAGCAGCGCCCTGAGCATGCGCTTCCACCTGGGCGGTGAGAGCCTCCATCCTTCGACTGAGAACAATGCTCTGCTCGGTAACTAAGTCCAACCGAGCAGTAAAAGCGGTTAAGATGTGCTGCAGCTCACCTAACACGCCTCCTGCTGGTGCCTGTGCACCTCGCTCTTCCATTGGCTGTTCAAGCGATGGTTGACGCCCCTTGGGATCCATGACGCTGGCCGAGAAATCCTGTTGTGAAAGTGTAGGAACACGGACCCACAACAGGGGGCGTAAAAGAACGGGCAATGGATAAGCCAAACAGTAACAATTTAATGTTGTAAATTGTGCACAACGGAATACAGACAACAATCAGTTTGGGACTATAGTCAATTACACGTTGGGTGACGTGTGGGCAGGCTTGAGGATAGGAGATGCCCGTCCAGAACCGAGCCGGATCCCACACGGCCCTCACCGCCAATGGATCTGAAGAACACCGGAGCCGCCAAGTCCTGGGTCCCCAGGTGGTCACCGTCTCCAGCTGTCAGACCTGGTACTTGCTGGCAGAGAACAGAAACAGCACAGGTGAGTGTGAGTACGCACACTCAGTAATCCCACAGTCTGTGTTCTTTTGGGAGGGAGCACCTCCACCTCCCGTCACACACTCGTGCAGCTCCTGTCTAACCACTTATCTGGTTGGGGTGTGGAGCGAAGCCGTCGCTGATCACACCAAACGCCAATCCCACAGATAAGGCAACACCACAGGAAAACGGCTGCAAAGAAGTTCAGATTATTACTCAATGTTGTAAGTCAGCAGAGAAATTACCTCCAAGGTAGCTGATTTCTCGGCGAGGAGGTGGAGTTGCAGTCCGGCCTTTATGGTGATGGTGATGAGTTGACTGAGTGACAGCTGGTGCTGATGATGAGTGACAGCTGTCACTCCCAGTGGCTCCGGCGCCCTCTTGTGCTTGAAGCCCGCACTCCAAGCAGGGCGCCATCTGGTGGTGGTGGGCCAGCAGTACCTCCTCTTCAGCGGCGCACACAACACTGTGGACACACCTTTCATTGCATCTCCAGCTTTGATGCAAAGTTTAGGAAGTTGCCCAAATCATGGTGCTGCAGCTTTAAACCAGATGTTGCCTTTTTCGTTTGAAAACATTAACTGAGCTAATCATTGACTATGGTTTGTCTTGTCATTGCTGCTCTAAATTAAGCTCATTCAGCATGTTGTTCCAATCAGTTAAAAATGCTATGTTAAGTAGCCACTGAACTAGGAGAAACTTCTTTATCTCCAGACAGAGGTCTCAGATACTCTGCAGGAATTTCCCTCTGCTAAGCCATTTCACATCAGTGTGCAGCAACAACTCAGAGCAGCCACAGTCAGTCTTCTCCTGAAGTGCACAGAACAGCCGTCTTTGAAGAGATCTAGCTCGAACAGAACAGGTGATATTCATTGTCACATCCATTATCTCTTTTATGTTTAGCTTTTTTGTGCATAATGCATGCTAGTGTATTATGCAGTGGTAATGAAGGAAATCTGGGAAAGCGTCATCCTCTCTGCACTTGGCAATAAATCCATGGCCAATCATTGCAGGTGCGCTGTCCATGGTGATTTACACTTATTTGCACACTGGAAGATGGTTTTTCTCAATAAAGTTTTAGAAAGATGGGACAATGTCCTCTCCCCGTGTATGTTCTTTCATGGGCAGTATTGTTAACAGCTCCTCTTTTGCAGTCATATCTTTAAACATCATCTGAATAAAAGTCCTGTATCGCTCACGTCTGTAGATTCATCTGATTGCAATGAAAAACACACACAGTGCGTGATGTCCTTCCAAATCTGCTGTGTCAAATCCTCGGCCATGACTTCACAGAGCAGTGTAACAGTGTTTCTTGACAGCTGGAGAGCTTTGATTGAAGATAATATGTCCAGTTTGTTTTTTAAAGTCCCGAAACAAGGAGTCGGCTGTTTCAATAAATGCCTCTTTTATCATCTCTCCATCTTGGAAGGATTTCTTGTGCTTAATAATGGAGTGACTCACCCGGAAGGATGCTTCAGTGGCTTTTGAAGTCAGGTGTGAGAAAAATGACTGCTGTCTGGACAATTGTGATTTTAGTTCCTTTACCTTTCTCTTTCTTAGCTCGCTTTTTGGAGGGAAGTCAGTCTCGCAGCTTTTATGAACAGTCCGAAAGTGCCGCTCCACATTTCCCTTTCTCAGAATAGTGATGGTAGATTGGCAGATCAGACAAGCGCATTTCGAATAGGACTTTGTGGAAAAAAGTCTTCCTCCCATTCTGGATGGAAGTGGTAAGTTTTTGCTTTCTTACTTGGTCCAGCTTCCCCACTCATTGTTATATCCATTCTTTTTAGAAGACGTAAACTTGAACACCAGTGGTGGGCACAGGTAACCAAAACGTTTGCTTTGATAATCCACTAACTGAAAAGTCAACTTTTATAAAGCTGAACCGATAAACCCCTAAAAAATTTGGCAGAAGTTACAGATAAAAGCTAAACCGATATCTTTCAGTACTGACTTCAGTACAGTAGCAGCTACTGACACAACAACAAGAAAGCGCTTCTGTGTCAGATGAGCCTTCTCTCAGCAAAGGAGACCTGGTGAGCAGAGCTAAAGGAGGCGAAGAACAAAAGGAAAAAAGAGGAAAAAACAACTTCACAACATACAGACTTGCCAGCATATCACCCAAGTTATTCACAGGCATACAATTTTGACTTATGGTTAAAATTTTAAACAAACTAATTCTGGACAAGTAATTTAAATTAACGTCATGTATGTCATTTTATAGAGTGAAAATATCAACTATATGTTTTAGTTTGAAAGTAATGCACTAATTTTGAAGGTTTTAGCATTTAGACTCATGCTGCAGTGCATTATGGGTAAATTAGTTTCCTGACATGAGTACTTGGCTGCACACACAACTTACTGAAATGTGCTGTAGGTTTTGCTGGTTTCATTTGTAAAGAAAAAGACAATTTGAAAACTGAAAATTCTGTTTATTAAGTGGATTCATTACTTTTAATGAATGTTCATACTGCCATGAACACTGCTCTCGACTGGCCAGTAGATGGCAGTAGTTTTCATGGCACATGTTCATGCCACACATTGGCTTAATTTAACCCTCTGGGGTCCAAGGGCATTTTTTGGACAGTTCACTCACCTGGCATAAATGTTTTATTATTGCTGTTAACAGCTCTCCCTGCATCCCACAATCAAGTTTTTGTGTCTCTTTTTTCAGGACAACCTGTACTTTCAGAATATATATGCAGGGCCGCTGCTAAGGTTTTGGAGGCCCTAAGCATAACTGGTCAGGGAGGCCCCCCACCCCCATACTCTGTACCTGAACTTGAACCTTGCTGGGGTTGTTGGCTGCTTGAAGTAGATGGTTGATCATCTGACTCATCCTCTTGCTGACTTGGTGCTCCTTGGACATATTTCAAATCAAATCAAATCAATTTTATTTATATAGCGCCAAATCACAACAAACAGTTGCCCCAAGGTGCCTTATATTGTAAGGCAAGGCCATACAATAATTACGGAAAAACCCCAACGGTCAAAATGACCCCGTGTGAGCAAGCACTTGGCAACAGTGGGAAGGAAAAACTCCCTTTTAACAGGAAGAAACCTCCAGCAGAACCAGGCTCAGGGAGGGGCAGTCTTCTGCTGGGACTGGTTGGGGCTGAGGGAGAGAACCAGGAAAAAGACATGCTGTGGAGGGGAGCAGAGATCAATCAATAATGATTAAATGCAGAGTGGTGCATACAGAGCAAAAAGAGAAAGAAACACTCAGTGCATCATGGGAACCCCGCAGCAGTCTAAGTCTATAGCAGCATAACTAAGGGATGGTTCAGGGTCACCTGATCCAGCCCTAACTATAAGCTTTAGCAAAAAGGAACGTTTTAAGCCTAATCTTAAAAGTAGAGAGGGTGTTTGTCTCCCTGATCTGAATTGGGAGCTGGTTCCACAGGAGAGGAGCCTGAAAGATGAAGGCTCTGCCTCCCATTCTACTCTTACAAACCCTATGAACTACAAGTAAGCCTGCAGTCTGAGAGCGAAGCACTCTATTGGGGTGATATGGTACTATGAGGTCCCTAAGATAAGATGGGACCTGATTATTCAAAACCTTATAAGTAAGAAGAAGAATTTTAAATTCTATTCTAGAATTAACAGGAAGCCAATGAAGAGAGGCCAATATGGGTGAGATATGCTCTCTCCTTCTAGTCCCTGTTAGCACTCTAGCTGCAGCATTTTGAATTAACTGAAGGCTTTTCAGGGAACTTTTAGGAAAACCTGATAATAATGAATTACAATAGTCCAGCCTAGAGGAAATAAATGCATGAATTAGTTTTTCAGCATCACTCTGAGACAAGACCTTTCTAATTTTAGAGATATTGCGCAAATGCAAAAAAGCAGTCCTACATATTTGTTTAATATGCGCATTGAATGACATATCCTGATCAAAAATGACTCCAAGATTTCTCACAGTATTACTAGAGGTCAGGGTAATGCCATCCAGAGTAAGGATCTGGTTAGACACCATGTTTCTAAGATTTGTGGGGCCAAGTACAATAACTTCAGTTTTATCTGAGTTTAAAAGCAAGAAATTAGAGGTCATCCATGTCTTTATGTCTGTAAGACAATCCTGCAGTTTAGCTAATTGGTGTGTGTCCTCTGGCTTCATGGATAGATAAAGCTGCGTATTGTCTGCGTAACAATGAAAATTTAAGCAATGCCGTCTAATAATACTGCCTAAGGGAAACATGTATAAAGTGAATAAAATTTGTCCTAGCACAGAACCTTGTGGAACTCTATGATTAACCTTAGTCTGTGAAGAAGATTCCCCATTTACATGAACAAATTGTAATCTATTAGATAAATATGATTCAAACCACCGCAGCGCAGTGCCTTTAATACCTATTGCATGCTCTAATCTCTGTAATAAAATTTTATGGTCAACAGTATCAAAAGCAGCACTGAGGTCTAACAGAACAAGCACAGAGATGAGTCCACTGTCTGAGGCCATAAGAAGATCATTTGTAACCTTCACTAATGCTGTTTCTGTACTATGATGAATTCTAAAACCTGACTGAAACTCTTCAAATAGACAATTCCTCTGCAGATGATCAGTTAGCTGTTTTACAACTACTGTCGAGAAAGATGACTTTAAGCTTGCTTTCAGCTTGTTTTCATCTTGGAATATAATACGTGCCATGGAATTAATATACATGCTGTTGGATTACTGCACAGTTTTTGGTACTTTCCTGGAGTAAGTGAGATCATACCAGACTTTTCCATTACAAATGGGATATGTTACAAATGGGATACGATGGAATATGTCTAAGAATGATTCTAACATGACAAGTATGATCAAATGAAGTATTAATGTGTTAAAAGTAATGTCTAAGAATGATTCTAACATGACAAGCATGATTAAATGAAGTATTAATGTGTTGAAGTTAAGAGTTGATTAGAAAAAGTATGTTACAAATAAGTGAAACGAATGATTATATGAGTTGTTTTTCATAAACAGTGCAGAGTCAGACGAAAAGAGGAAGTGAAGAAGTTGTTTTTCATAAAGAGTGCAGAGTCAGACGAAAAGAGGAAGTGAAGAAGATGTCGCAAGCAGGGCAAGAAAAGCTGATGTTAAACAACTGATCAAATGATTAAAATGTTAGTAAAATATGAAATGAATAATAAGGAATGAAAATGGTTGTATATGATCATATGAATTGTTTTTATGTGAAAGAGAGTTGTAATGACATGACTGAATATGATTGATGTGATTTTGAAGAAATGATTTAAAAAGAATGAATTCTCAGAAAAGCTGAAGTGTTAACAGAAAAGAGGAACTTGAGAAATAAGTTACTGGCAAGGGGCTGTAGAAGACTTCCAGTAAGGGAAGGAGAAGGGAGGAGGTTTTGAGTCACCAACGTCCCCATGGTAACCAAGATCATCTGAAGACAACAAGAGTCAAGCACATATATAAACTGTGAAACACCAGGAAACGGGGTTATTCTTCCAGGGAGAGGTGCTGTTGCCACTTCTCCCCTGCTACGAGGAGATCACAAGACTTGACCATCTTGTGAGCAGCAATTGGACTCGTGGAGTGAGAGGATTGGAGCCATAAAGATCATCTGAGAGAGATTTCAACTCCCACTCAGGCCGTCCAGTCACGGAGTAGCAGAACATTGGAGAATAATCACTGGCCTTAAGTCTGAGTGGGGAATGTTCAACGTTTTCTCTCTCAAGGAACAACACAGCATACCAGAATGGATTAGATCAACTTTTGGTTGGTTGAAGAAGGAATAAACTCTTATGTGGATTAACTTCCTGAAGGATTATAACATCACACAAGGATCGTGGTCAGCTAAAGATTAATAGCTGATGAAGAGGAAATCAAGTTCATCGAGCTGGGGACTTAACCTAAAAAACCTCCTTCCCTCACTCCTAGAAAAAATTGTTAAGAAGTCAATCCAGTCCCAGTCGAAGTAAGATCAGTCAGAATTATTGAATTAAAAACAAAAATCTCTGCCAATCATTATTCTAATTATACTTGAATTACTGTTGTGAAATTATCATCATATAACCTATTTTGATTATGTTATCGGCACTTGCAAAACCTGCAATAAATTTCCAAGCATGCAGTTAAAGTGTTACGGCTCGGACATTGGATTATTGATGCTTCTTAAGGTGTAAAAGTTAAAGTTCATTGGGTGTACAACATCAAAAAGTGCTCTAAAAGGTTAGTCTGGTTTTTAATGAAAATAACACATCCTGGGGACTCGCTGTACGAGTCACTGAATTCAAAATCTAGCAACATTCCAAGAGCCCTGATCCATAAGAGGAGAGCTGCCGTTAACGGGCGTGGCCGGTTCGTATCCTGGTTCCTGAGAAGGCTATTCGACCGGGGTGCGAGATCAGCTTCAGCGGGGTGGACGTCCGGATGGAGGCAGTGAGCAGCTAGACGAATCTCCTCGCCACCAGCTTGAACAGCCTTTGTGCAGCCCTGCCGGGTAATACCCGTGGAGACACGAAGGTCGGACCCCAGAGACGGAGAGCTGGTTTCGTACACAAACGCACTCATCGGGGGGTGAGCGTGTGCCGTGTATGTGAGAAAGAGGGATCTGACACGTGGCGCCCGAACAGGGACCTGACAAAGTGTAGTCGGGTCCGAGGAAGAATCCTGGCCAAAGGAGAGTCTTTGCCATTGGGTAGGTGGAAAGCCCCTGAGTGGATCACCAAAGGAGACAGCGTTGTGGAGAGTGTCGGCTGATGGCCTGTATAGGTCCAGTAACGGCTTGAAACATATCTGTCCTCCAGAGGTCTGAAAATTTGGAGGCGACCACCAGAAGGACGAAGCAAAGATAACAGGAGTAATTATCCCAGGGAGCTGGGATCAAGGACGAGAAGCAGACGTGTCACTGCTGGATCGTCTGGACTGGGACGAGAAGCAGACGGGGATAGCCTGCTGGATCGTCACGAAACGACGAGGAAGGGAAGCAGGCGAGGGAGCCTGCTGGATCAGATCGTCAAGAAAGCAGGTATGAGAGTATACCGTGCAAAATGGTGATCTACAAGAGAGAATGGGATCATCAACCCGTGAGGTTCCTGAGGGGAGAAGCGGGAAAAGGAGCAGCTGATTTGGAGTTAACCTCTGGAATTAGCACCGAATAGCCAAGTAGTCTGTCACTTATCCCTGACTCGAAGCGCTAAGAGAGGCTTTAAGGGGCAGACGACTCGAGACGACAAGGACCATAGCTGAAGTCAAGGAGATGACAGTGGTGGAATCGACAATCTCAGCAACCGAGAGAATAAAGGGGGGACAATTAGTACGAAACAGTAAGGTTAGTATTAAGAATAAGCAGTGAAAATATGGCTGAAGAAGAGCCAGGTTCCGTAGCAAACCCTGAATCCGAACTTGAAGGGGGAAAAGAAGTAGATTTTCGGCCACACAGAGTGGTATTGTATGGACGAGGATATGATACTTGGGCAGAAACAGTTCAAAAATATGTCATAGACCAAAGTGTGGAAACTGATGAAGAATGTTTCAAAGAAGATATGGCGGGAACTATACACACATTAGGGATATATTATCCGGGTAAGCATAAGGAGGGGCAGATCCTGGCCGTTTTGGGGAGCCCACCAGTCCCAAAGGACAAGATGGGGACCAGAGGGTGGTTTGAATGGTGGTGCAAACTTCTCGGAGAAGAGTGGAGAGGAGGACAAATCACCACCTTAATAAGTCCTGAGAAAAGTTATGACTCTGTAGTAAAAATGACAGCTGGGTTGTTGGGAGTAGAGATGGTACTAGTTGATGTTAAAGCAAAATCAGCGTCCGTATATGCTGAGTTTAAGTCCATGGCAGAACGGCTAAAAGGGTTAGGAAGAATGCTTAAGGAACAATATCCTAAAATGGACGATATGAGTGGAAGTCAGATCCTCAATAATGAAGACGAAGGCAAGATAGACTTCCAGGCCGAATCCTAACAAAGTGATGAGGAACACAAACCAGAGGGAAGTGGAGATGAACCGCTATCCCCGGGAGGTCCTAATCCTGGGGGAAATGGTCAAGAATACAAAAGCCCTGACCAGCTCCACACAAGCTTTGAACCAGAGTGGCCAAATTTGCCCTTGGGAAGTGTGAGAGGAACAACCTCAACAGTCAGAAAACAGACAAAACGCCTGGTTGAGCAGGATAAAAGACGAAGAAGCCTTCAGGGAGTGTCTGGACAGATATTCCATCAATTGTCGAAAAGTGGGCCCAGAAGTTTGGAACAGCTTAAAGCTGAAGACTGTGTTGCCGGACCGAGTTATCATACTAAAGAGGAAGGGCATTCGCAAGAGATTTTTAGAAAATCCAAATCAAAAACCCACCATGTATACACTGAATCTGATTACATGGAGGAATTGGACCCTATTCCCGAAGGGACGAAAAAAATGGTGACCCAAGACGGAGGACGGGCATATCATTATTTTGGCAGTCCTTGGGATATAGATGGAGATAGTCTCATTGTCTTCACAAATCACAGACTGAAAATTGCCAACCGAAAATTCCAAGCAAAGCTCAAGGAGCAGGCAGGCAAAGAATACCAAGAAGAGCTTAAGAATATAAAGGGGAGAGGTCTGGACGGAAAATCGATAGTGATAACAAGTGCACCACAAATGGCTTATCATGCACTCATACATGTGCCCTTTGAAAGCTACCCAGGGAGAGAAAATTCAATCGAATATACAGAGAAAATGTTGAAAACTCTGGGAACAGCTATTGATTTGGCCAAAGAACGCCAGCATCGGCGAGTGGTGATATGTGTGGACGGATTACGATCTGGACATATGACATGGGAAGAGGCAGAAAAAGTTGCCATGGCAGCTGTGAACCTACACATGCGTACCCCAGGAGCATGGGGATCAATGAGAGAAATTGTGGTGGTCACTAGCAATGAGCAGGAGCAAGATCAAGTGAGAAGGGCACTTGAAGCGGTGAACCTAGGACCAAATAGAGCAGGTCCAAGGAAGGGTGCAGTTGGAGCAGGTGGAATGGCAACTAGTCCCCCGCTAGTGATGCAGTCCATCCCCACGGCGACAAGTGAGAAAAGATCAGTTCATGCTGTAGGAGTGCAGCAATTAAGGATTAAAACCCCACGACCAACATTAAAACAAGTTGCAAGTGGGCTCCAGACCATCATACAACCCACAACCTCCCAATCTCGGATGAGAGAGCCTTTCCAGGCTCCTCCACCGGATAATGGAGAAGAGGATCCTATATTCATTCCTCTACCTGTCGGAAATGCCGAAGCAACAGGGTCACCCCGAAAGTCAGAACAAAACAGGGACCCACAACTACAAGACCCAAGTCCTTCCCATGAATCTGATATGGATGAGGACCAGGAAAGAGAGTCTGAAGAGGAAATCAATCCACAAGACTCGGAAGAGGATGAACCGCTATCTGTGGTAGGGGAAAGAGAAGTCTCACGCCCAGAAGACTACGAACTGGACGCTACAGAGGACGAAAGAAAGAAGTTGGGGTGTATAATGTGCATGTAGCATCAGAGAGAATTGCAAGAGATGTCAGGGTCAACCCAGTGGAGACCCGAGACATGAAACAAACCTATGCTCCAGAAGTTGGACAAACTGGGTATGACATTCCAGAAGAGTGGATTGAGCGACAAGATGAAAAGAAAACTCTCGAGGTAACAGCCACTGTTGGGGAGTGGGCTAATATACTAATGTGGCCCTTCTATCCTACACTGACTGCCTGTAAAGAGTTAACAAATAACTTCAGAGTCGCCTATTTAGGCGTTGCCCCTGATGTGATGTTGAGAAAACTAAAAACAGCAGCTTTACGCTGGTCACGACAAGTGTTGAGAGAAATTAATGAGGAAAATCTGGATGATGAGGGAGAAACAATTCCACCATCGTCAGGATTACAAGCGAGCCTCCCAAATCAGGACTTTCCTGCTGGATCTAGAGAGCAAAGTCGGCCAGCAATTCAAGCTGAAATTCAAGCAGACGGCAGGGAATTCCGTGAATTCAAGAAATTAAAGATGCTGGTGAGAGAGAAAGAACCAAATGAAGACCTAAAGGACTATTTGAAAGAAGTGTGGCCCCTTATTGACAAAGCTTCTAACAGCGAAGAGGGTAAATCTATGTGGCTGGCCCAAGTTACCAGTCAACCCATCAGTCGGGGTGAACCAGCACGAAACCATTATGCCAGGTTAGTGTTGGAGGATCCCAATGATGAAGATTCCCATATTGCTCGAGCTAAAGCTGGACTAGACAAAGGTCAAACATTAGTTCAAGTTTGGCATGGGCTAAAACAGACGATTTTGCCACAACGCTATGTTAGGGCACTGAGAGAGGTCACTAATGGAAGAAGAGGGGAGATAACCTTTGTGAAAATGCCCATAGAGGGCACTACAGTCCCACAAATGGACGCGGTGGTAAAGAGCTGGGATCTGGAGCAGCAGTTCTATGAAGAAAAGAGGAAGAAGGAGAGCACACCGAGATCAGGACAAAAACCGGTGGGAGTGGAGAAAAGAAATTCAGTGCCAAAACCACCACCTCCTCAGCTGCATCAAACACCACAGAGGAATAATCAAAGGCCTCCAGTTGGACAATGGAGCTCTCGCCCAAGAGGTCCACCACCTCCACCACCACAATCGCGACCTACACCTGCACCTCGTAGTGGTGGCTATCTCCCTAAAGAGGAGTACGACAAATTAACTCCAGAACAAAGGAAAGCCCTCCAGGAAGTCCGCCAAGCCTCAGCGGCGGCTGGAGGGCAGAAGAAGTAATGGCTTCGGAGGCGCAGGTCACGCTAGACCATGCCTACTGGGAGGGGGACAATATCTACACTGATGTGGATGGAGAACCGTACCTGGTAGACACGGGAGCAGAGGTGTCCATGACCCGCAGAAGCCTCGAGACCAAAGGATACCTAATGATCCAGTATGCAAATGCGGCAACGGAGAAAAGACCATTTGGAATATGGAAAGGGGTAGTTTGGATAAAAGGCCCCTTTAATTTGATAACAGTCAAGGATTTGAGAGAATTACATCGGCCCAAGAGGCTTCGAACTCTAAGACGACGAGTGAAAAAATTACAAGCAAGAGTTGTACAAATGGATATGACTCCAATTGGAAAGAGTCTGGTAAGCTGGTACAAAGAAGTGGATGTACCAGCTGTCACAGAAGAAAAGATTGAAGAAAGTGATTTCTCTGAAGCAGGGAAAGAAAAATTGAGGAAAATTATCTCCAAAGCTAAAGTAGCATGATTTAAAAATGATTGTGGAGATTTGGGGCTAAATACATTCATGTCATCGAAGGAGGAGTACATCCGCCGGTGCGACAATATCCCTTGAACCCTGGAGCGGTTGAGGAAATGGATAAAATAGTAAAAGAATTGGAAACTTTGGGGATCATTCGAGTGGAATTGAATCCGATCACTAACAGCCCCATCCAAGCAGTTAAGAAGCCAGAGTCGGCAGGAGGAGGCTGGAGATCAGTGATCAACTTCAAAGCTCTCAATCGACGAACAATAGCCAATAGAGCGAGTTTGATAAATCCCCAAGGAGCACTGAAAATGCTCCAAATTAAGAAATACAAATCTTGCATTGATCTGGCAAATGGATTCTTTTCCCTGCGATTAGCAAAACAGTCACAAGGGAAGACGGCATTCACACATAAAGGGAAAAGTTATGTGTGGCAACGACTCCCGCAGGGATACAGAAATTCATCAAATGTGTTCCAAGCAGCAGTAATGGACATATTAAAAGATCTGGGAGTAACAGTCTACATCGATGATGTGTTTATCGCAGATGATGATGAAAATGAACACCTAATGCGGCTGCAAAAGGTGATTCAGAAGCTCACAGAAGCTGGATTAAAACTCAACCTGAAGAAATGTCAGTTTGGACAGTTCAAGGTTAACTATTTGGGATTCCAGGTATCATCAGATCTGGGACTCTCAGAAGTATACCGAGAAAAATTGAGTCAGATTAAACCACCGCAATCTGAGAATGACCTACAGAAAATATTGGGATTGTGTAACTATGTGAGAGATCACGTTCCACACTATCAGAGATACGCAAAGCCCCTTTATGCTCGACTCAAGAAGAAACCTAATGGACAAGAGCAAAAGCAATGGATTTGGACAGCTACAGATCAGGATTGCTTGGAAAAGCTAAAGAAAGCCATTCAAGACGCAGTTAGGCTGGAGCCGCGTAGTCTGACTACTCGTCTGCTAGCCGAAATAAGCTGTGAAGAAGAGGATTCGGTGGTAAAAGTGAGCAACGAAGGAGGGGGTATGGTAACATTGTGGAGCTATACTCTGTCTTCGATTGAGAGAAAATATCCACCGGAAGAAAAAGAACTGGCAGTCCTGGCTAGATATTGGAGTGCGTTAAAAGAACTTGCACAAGGTCAGGGAATAAAAGTTATCACTCAAAGCCAAGTCCACCGGTTCCTAAGAAAAGGAACTATTGAGAGTACTAAAGCCACAAATGCCAGATGGGGAAGGTGGGAGGACATCCTGCTAG
The DNA here is from genome assembly GCF_902500255.1 of Thalassophryne amazonica. Taxonomy (NCBI): domain Eukaryota; kingdom Metazoa; phylum Chordata; class Actinopteri; order Batrachoidiformes; family Batrachoididae; genus Thalassophryne; species Thalassophryne amazonica. Next base: position 94,830,746 of record NC_047111.1, read on the forward strand.
ACCCTGAGCTGGAGATTGGGCCAAAACAGTCGGCGACAAAAAAGTTGTCGAAGGAGAGGCAACTCCCTATGGAGCTATACGACTGGACTATGTACACTGATGGGTCAAAGAAGGGTACAGACAATATAGCTTATTGGGGCTATATTCTGAAGTATCAAGATAAGGAGAAATATCATCAAAAAGGTCAAATGCCAGGGAGTGCCCAAGCTGG